>NC_059351.1:37722500-37922500 GCF_019703515.2 Myxocyprinus asiaticus
GGATTAGACAGTCGTCAAGATAGTTCCCTAAGCGGGACAAAGGCTGCCTCTGCGACCTTCGTGAAGATGCGAGGGGACAAGGACAGGCCGAAGGGGAGGACCTTGAACTGGTATGCCTGGCCTTCGAAGGCAAACCGCAGGAAGGGTCTGTGTCAAAGTAAGACCAAGATGTGGCAGTACTCGTCCTTCAGGTCTACTGCCGCGACACAATCTTGCCAGATGCTCGTTAGAGTTTTTTTGTATCAGTATCTTGGACGGGAGTCTGTGCAAAGACCGGTTCAGTACTCGCAGGTCTAGGATTGGTCGCAACCCACCACCTTTCTTCAGTACAATGAAGTAAGGGCTGTAGAAACCTTTCTTCATCTCGGATGGAGGGACAGGCTCTATCGCGCCCTTGCACAGAAGGGTAGCTATTTCCGCACGCAAGGTAGCGGCGTTCTCGCCCTTCACCGAGGTAAGGCGGACACAGCTGAACCTGGGCGGGCGCCTGGTGAACTGAATCGCGTAGCCAAGTCGGACGGTCCGGGTCAGCGATCGCAACGGGTTGGAAAGCACGAGCCATGCGCCGAAACTCCGGGCGAGGGGGACCAAGGGAATAATCACGTCGGACGTACCGGCAGGTGGGGCCTCGCGGCAGGGTGGAGCACGAGGTGCCGTGTCGAGGGGACTCGAGCCCCGTGGCCGTGCTGAGTCTAAGGACATCGAAGCACTTACCTGGCTCCTGTCGCCCACCATAAGATTGGCCGAGGAGGGGGGAGGAGGAATCTCGTCCCCGTAGTCCACTGGAACCAGTCCCGTGTGGGTGTGTTTGTGCCACAGCTGGGCGCACAGGGGCGGGGGGGTCCGCCGCTGGAGCGCCATACCTGCCAAAATGGGACGGTGGATGGTGGTCGTGATGACGGCAGTGCGCACCGGATATGTGACCCAGGGGACGAGGGAACCATTTTTTTGTCAGTCTTTTGGGTACCGCAGCCTCCTGGGCATTTGGCGACAAAAGATTCTCCTCCCGGCCCTCCACCGGGGATGGAGTGGTCTGTCGACCAGCCCCAGAGAAGTGGGTCTCCTCGCCCCTGGGTCGCCCATCTCGGGGGCACTTCGAAGCCTTCCTCGGGTTCTTAGCGGCCGGCCGCGAGACGGGTGGCATCTGCTTCCTGCGGAGGGCTCCACGCCGGAGCCGGGCCACAGGGGCAGGCTGCGGCAGAGCCGGTGTTGTTGCTGCAGGAGGACGCCCTTGGCGACAAGCAGACAGGGTGCGGAGCCTTAAGCCACGCCGGGGCAGGATATGTTGTAAGGCCTCCGTCTGCTTCTTCACCACCGAGAACTGCTGGGCAAAGTCCTCGATGGTGTCGCCAAACAGGCCAACCTGGGAAATGGGGGCGTCAAGAAACCGTGCCTTGTCCACCTCACCCATCTCGACCAAGTTGAGCCAAAGGTGGCGCTCCTGGACCACCAGGGTGGACATCGTCTGCCCGAAAGACCGCGCTGTGACCTTCATTACCCGGAGAGCGAGGTCGGTCGCCGAGCGCAGTTCCTGCATCAATCCCGGGTCAGAACTACCCTCATGCAGTTCTTTTAGCGCCTTGGCTTGGTGTACTTGCAGGAGAGCCATGGCATGCAGGACGGAGGCGGCTTGTCCAGCGGCACCACAGGCCACAGTCGTCAGGACACAAGTGCACCGCGAGTGCCTTATACAACTGGGGGATCACCGAATACCCCCTGGCCTTTCCACCATCGAGGGTAGTGAGTGCGGGGGAGCTGAAAGACCGGAACCGGGCAGTAAAAGGTGCTTCCCACGATCTTGTCAGCTCCTCATGCACTTCCGGGAAGAAAGCAACGGGGGCGGGGCGTGGCCGTGGGCGGCACCCCGAGCCCAGGAACCAATCGTTGAGCCGCGAGGGTTCAGGGGAGAGTGGAGTTTTCCACTCTAGCCCGATGCTCGCGGCCGCCCGGGAAAGCATGTCCATCATTTCCGTGTCGGCATGAGACCGGGCGACCGTTCCCGAAGGAGGAAGCCCAGCCGAAGCCTCTGCATCAGACTGGACGAGCCCGCTCTCCGATGCCGGGCTCGATAACTCATCGTCTTCCCGAGCTCTGAACGAGAAGTCGAACTCGTGCTGAGACAAGCCGGCGGTCTCGTGTGAAAGCCCTATCAGGGCAAGCGAGCATGCCGGGGAATGGGAGGTACGTGGGGGGATACCCGGCGGAGGTGGTCCCATTGATGTCCCCAAATTGCCCCCAGTGCTAACTGACGTGGCTTCAAACCCGTAGGTAGAAGGACCGGAGCGGGGAGCCGCTAGGGTGGGGCTTTTCTTACGAAAGCAAGTCGCGACCGCAACTTTGCCATGGTCATGTTCTCGCAATGAGGATGACTCATCCACAAACGATGTCTCCACGTGGGCAGTGCCCAGACACGTAAGACAGTGATCGTGGTCGTCAGAAGCGGAGAGATAACGACCGCAACCAGGAATAACACACAAACGTAAAGGCATCTTTAAAAAGACGTTCCGTGTGTGTGCCGCTCTTTTTGTGAATGAAAATATACTCTATTAGAATATACTCTCTTATTTTCGCTCTGCCAAAGCACCCAGGGGCGTTCTCTGCACTCCACGGGTGCAGAGGGGGAGAAGCCGCTGAAATGCACCGTAAATCCAGCAGTTTTGAGGTGCGTCTTTGGAAAGAATTGAATTCAGTGCACTGAATACAACCGCTCGGCTCTGAAGAGAAAATCTGAATGAGTGGTTGCATACCAGCTCCTTTTATACCCGTATGTCCGGGGTAGTGGCATGCAAATTCCACTCGCCAATTCTCATTGGCCTTTTTTCAAAAAAGCAAAGGTGTTTGGGGCTCCCAAGAGTGACCCCTAGTGTCACTACATCAACACAACGTCGAGTGAGTGACAGATAGGGAACTCTAGTTTGTCAAAAAGTGCACTATGCAAATTTTTGATTGATGCAACGTTTTTGCAGATTATATGCAACTGCTTCCGCATGTAGTTAATTCTTCACTATTGTTTACAATTGTATAGCCTGTATAAAATCATGAATACATAGTTTTTCTTCTCAGAGGAACTAAATCAGATACAGTGGGTCCAAAGATTACTTGAATATATTACGGTTAAGTCATAGAATAACAAATATCATACCAAATGGCAATTATTTTAAAGAAAATTTGCACAAGCAAACTTTTCAAGTAAATCATTTAACATATTTTGACACTTTTTGGTTCTCAAATAGTGATGGGAAGCCTGATTCTTTTCTGTGAACCGTTTCTTTCGGACGGCTCGTTTCAATGAACCGGTTCAAAAAAACAATTCACCAGTTCTTTTATATCATTGAATAATGATGTCACTGTACATAATGCTAATACCCTGGCGTCGTAGAATACATTCTCAAACACATTCAATAAAGCCATATATAAGCGCATATTGCTGATTATTACATTTTATTTAATTAAGTTATAATAATAAGGGTTTTTATTGTCATCAGTGTTACATTCGGTGATCTTACAATACATCCTACATTAACCTTTTGCACCTAAAGCACCCAGTACTGTCACTGATTATACAAATGAGGGTGTTCTATGTGTCTAAAACATATATAGTGATTAAACTAGTCTTAATCAACTCACCATTTTTACAGAAACCATGATTCAGCTCATAACAACTTCAAATATAATCTGCATGCACAATACTCAATAGTAAAATATAGTAATATAGTTTCGCTCCCTCATTCAAATTGGACAACACTATTCTCAAAACAAGTAGAACATGTTCATAGTAAATGTGATAATATACACCTATGGTTACTCTTCAAGAACACCTGTTAGATCTTCAGGAGAACGGACTTCTTACATCCACAAAAATTACGTTAAGACCAGTTAGTTGAAAGTAGCCTATTTGCAAAAATGGAAATTAGTTCTAAGAAAAAGTCACTTGTTCAATGTCAACTTACATTTTGGTTTATTTCTAACACAAATTGTATGGCTTCATTTGACTAGGAATATAGCGCACAAGTTGTATTAACCACTTTAATGATATTCTGTGACCTTTAGAAGCTCGAAAGCTTCAGGCCCCATTCATTGTAATTGCATGACTGAGTAAATATGACATAATTTTCATTTTTGGGTGTACTATTGCTTAAAATGTCCAAATACTTTTTGGGGACACTGTACAGGTAATGTATCATCAGTCCTAAAGCAGATCTCCTTTTAATGGCTCTGAAATCATGTTTTGAAGTGTAAAAGTGTTTTGAAGTATAACAGAAAACAGCACGCCAATTAATATGTCTCCGTTCATGGCGTATTCTCCTCTATGATTTAGCCCAGTGAAGCTGTTGGGTTGTGTGATATATAGTCAGTCGTAAAGCTGATATACAGGCCCATGTAACAGCAGTCAGGGGAGAACAGTTTCTCTGCTATTGTCCACCAATAAAATACAGCAGAGATCAAAGGTCTCTGGTTTTATAGGGAACCTATCGTGCTGTTAGGCCTAGTAAAGTATACTTCAGGGTATGTGCTTACACACCCATAAGCCAGAAGGGCCATTAAGGTGGCACCGTTTCACAGTAATTTGGAAGTCTGGAGACTGGGTGCTGCGTTACACGCATACACAATGTGCCTTTCTTTCCTCTTCTGTCTCTCTCTCTCTCTCTCTATCACACTCCTTCTCCTTGTGTCTGGTCATTTGATGAAACTTCCAAAGGTCAGTCCTCAATGGGTCAAAGGAGGTGATGGCAAGAAACAGCAAACACAAAGACAACACCTCACTGGATAAATCAAACACCTTAGCTCTTCACACAGCAACATTGATCTCCTCACTCGATAAGATGAGAATGGAGGATTATGCCTAGACTTGTTTTCAGGACACTGTGTCTTTTTACTGTATACAGTACAATATATATACCTATCCTGTATACACCATTGTCAAAGTAATAATTTTTCAAAAGTTTGAAAGTCTCAACATTAAAACTACCTCAGTATTTGAGTGTTTCTGATCCAAATTAAGCTAATAATCTGTGTTGATGGATGAACGATGCCCAAAGATTTGTTGAAGGGTTGATGACTGAGGGGACGGTGTTAGGGGAACCATTAGCCTACGTGTTGGGGAATCATTTTCTGTTGTCATCAGTCAGATAAATGATTGTGCGTCTAAGGTGATGAGTGGAGTGTGTTTTAGAGCGACGGAGCATCACTAGAGAAGAAATGTCAATCACCCCACTTCATTAGTTTGTCACATTAAGTCAGAGTGATGGCGATGGGTGTTTGTTCATGTACGAGTGAGCAGATTTGCATGAGTGAGGGAAAATGGCTTCTTTCAAATGGCATGTTTGTCATTTCCCTGTCATGACTGGACACACTTTTGATACACAAGTGTTCCCAGAGCACAGAATTATTTACTACAACATAATAAAAAAATACTTTTTAAAATTCAAAAACACTTTTGCTGTTTTTGTCACTAAATACAGTAATTAATTAGCATCCTAAGGGGACGTTCAGACCAAACACGTTCTTGTAATAAAAAGGCAAACTGCAGCACAACAAATAGAACAAAATGCAAGTGGCTCGAGACACGTTCATAGCAGTTTAAATTATTGTAACTTTACACCACATTTTAAAAAGGGAGACTCCTGCATAAGATGCTAAAAAAAATTAAAAAAAATTCTTAATAAAAAAACAGTGATATACAGTTGTTAGCGATAATTAGTAATTATCAATGATAATTATTAATTATTAAAATCAATAGAAAATTGATTAGAATCAACATTAGCTTATTAATCCTTCAAATCAACAATCATCAAAGATAACTATCAATTATCAAAATCAATAGAATATTAATAAGGATTAATATTTCCGGGGCAACACCCTGAATTCAGGGACTAATAACCAGACAGTATAACAGTCTCAATATATAGTATTGTTCTCTTAGGAAAGTCGACGTCCGGAGAACATCGACATTCAAAAGGAAAACAATGAAGGCTTGAATCTGAGCACTGACATCCCATGCTAGCAGGTGTACAGGTGTATGCAGAACAATACCAAAACACTTCTCTTTAAAGTATAACAAAGTTTATTGATGCAGTAATATCAATTAATAGTCAATACAATGCAGTCTATAAACTTCCAACTTCCAACTACAAACTAAAGAGTAACATGATTAGATACGGTAACAAATAAGCCTATAATACATGAGAGGAGAGTATGTGTGTGTGTGTGTGTGTGTGTGTGAGGAGAGAAGGAGGGCACAAAATGGCAGTCGTGGCTCTCGTGGAGAGTGTGTGACGCGAGGTTTCCGGCCAGAGAATGTGGCCATGATTGTGGACGGAGAGACTGGTTAATGGTGTCTGCCCATTTAACGTGTGTCTCCGCTGGTACGATAACTTAGGGACAAAGCTGGGCTCTATCGCAAAGTTTTCTGTTTGCCAAATGTATGTGCGGGTATGTTTGTGAGGGGTCGTGTGTGTGTGTGTGTGGTTAGTACGAGAGAGAGAGAGAACAGAGTGATGGCACGAAACTGGTTTTAGCGATTGTGGGAGAGAAGGCAACCGTTAGTTTTATCACTCAGAGACACAGTGAATGGCTCGTAATCTGTCTGCTGTGGTCGTTGGTTCTTTAATAGATAAACTCAGTGTGCCGGTCTCACCCATGACAACACAGCAAATCTCATTCATGGTAACAGTAAGTTACAATAATACCTTGAGTATTACTAGCAGCAATGAGCGGACTCGGCGGTCCGTAAACTGTACAAGCAATTACCTTGATACACAAGAATAACACACTATAATAATCTGTCTCTGTCCAGACGTAAACCTCTTACTTGAGTCGTGTGAGGACACAGGTAGAATGTGTGTTCGTCCGTCGTTTGACTCCGACTCGGTTCCTTGAAGCTCGGGTGATGACGAGAGGCTGTTACCTCGCTCTGTTGGTGGGTGGTACGGCAGCTGATTCTTGGCAGGTTGGCGGAGATATCAGCGAAGTTGACTCAGCTGAAGAAGGAAGAGAAATCTAATTTCTTCACTTCTGCAGGCAAAGGGGTGAGACATGGATTGCTCGGCGGTCTCCTTTGGATCCGTTAGCGTGCTTGGTGGAACACAGAGAAATCTCAGCTCGTCCAGCGAGATGGAGATTGTATGGCCAAAGTTCAGGTAAGTACATTACGAGGCTACACCTGGGAGCAGCAGGGCTGCAACTAGACGTGGCGCATACTGTCGCTGGAAGCAAAGCTTGGGAGGAATCTCCGGGGTTTTATACTCTTAATGATATCATGGTTGAGGGACGTGTTCTGTTGTGCATTTCATCCAATAGGATTTGAGAGTTCGATCCTTCAGAATTTCACACATAAGTGTGAACTGAGCAAGGCTTTTTGGGATCTGTAGTCTGTTTTGGACTCCCTTTGTTTGATTTTGGCGCTGTTTGTGTTAACAGGCTTTGAGTGTTCCTACAGTCCGCAGTCAGGCTTTATGATTGTATGTAAGCCTGCCTTTGTCTCCTATCTGAGTACATGAGGCCCAAAACGGTGCAAAGGTCAAAGACGTCAGTGTTTACAAACTAAAACATTTGGAAACAGCACATACTTGACCCAAAATTATGTTCGGTGTGAACGGCCCCTATGTCACCACATAGAAGGGGGTGTCCACATCCTTTTGACCCAATAGTGTATCTAGAGAGAAGGGTGGCTGATGGCCGATATTGTCATGATTCACTGTTGTTCGCCTTGTGTTTCTCCCCTGTCATCTGTTCCTCCCGGACTACACTTCCCATAATTCCCTGCCCTCATCACTGCCAGCTGTCCTCGATTGTTTTCACCTGTCCTTCATTTACTCATTACCCATTGTGTATATAATGCCCTGTTGTTTGCTTAGTACTTGTCAGTTGTTATGTGTTTTGACCTCTTGTTTATTGACCCATTCCCTTCGTAGATTTTTTTGCTCTGTTCCTGTGTTTTCCCATTGTGGATATTTCTTTTGTTCCTGGGTTTATCCTGTTATCCTGTACTTTGTTTATTTTATTAAAGACTGTTTCGCTGCACCTAGATCCAGCTCTCGTGACTTCCTTCCAGACGTTACAGATATAATGATTTTGTATACGTAATACAGATTAGCCTAATAATAGCAAATAAGATTCAAAGAATGTTTCAGTATATGAAATTGAATAATTTGATTGAGAACTCATTTTACACAATATTTACTCAAAATTAAAAACAGAAAAGGGCACTATACATTGACAGTGTTGTCAATAGAAATTCTAGATGGAAATACTTGTGTTTATTGCCCATTTGAATAATTAAAAAATGGCCAAATTTTGGCCAATTAAATGTGTTTTTTGCTTTGAATTTTTGTTTTTTTTTGCCAAAAATTATTTTTTTTTGCCTAACAAAAGCCAGATGAAAAGACTGAATCTTGTGTCCTACTTCTATGTTCCAAATGTGAAGTCCTTTTTGACATATCTATTAAATGAGTGTAAAAGAACTGCCCACAACAACATCCTCCTCTCGGAAAGTGGTATATTGGGCTCCATCTCCTAGGAAACAAGGAAGGGGCTTGTAATTGCTTTCATTTTTGGAGAGGAGGGGAAAGACTCCCTCATATTTTTGTAAATTGAATCAGTACAGATGAGCAACCAGGGTTACTCTTTCTCTATCTTTCAGGTAATTTTCCAAATTACTCAAGCCACTTCCCACAGAATATCAAGACAATGTAATTCACCATCTTTCATGTCCTTGGAAACATAATTCATTCTGTTTCACAGCATAGAGTAAAAAAATAAAGAAAAGCTAGAGATATTTGCCATGCTGCCCCATGGATGGTGAAGCTTTTCAATGGAACATTGTCCATTTTATAATAAACTTATCTTCTAAGAATGGAATCCAAGTTACAATATAGTGATTCATCATGTTCATATACTATATAAGAGGAGTTTGGGGAATGATAGAAAGATTTGGCTTGCTAACCAACTCAAACCAAGTATTCTATTGGACATAAGGGTGAAGGAGCTTGTGACTGGTGGAATTGTAACAAAGGATATGATGTCACCCACTAGGGCTACTGTCTTTAATAAATAATTGGAATGCAAATGTTAAATATTAAAATACACATTCCAATCTACTTTCCCACAACTTTGCAAACCATGCTTTTTTTTTTTATTATTGAGTCAAAAGGTCAGTGTGTGATATTAGATCCTCCATTGGTCTAATGTCCTCTGGCTATCCAAATTAAGCTATTTGAACTTTTATGTGTAGCGGACAGACAAAACTTCTTCACATTCACTTGCATTTGAATGAAGTGCAAAGTCTAGTGTGATTGCAATTTTAAACTGTTTTTCTCATGGGGACTGTTGGCTGAACCCAACAGAGTAGGTGATTTCAGGTTTTACAGTCCTTTTGGGGACATTTGGTCCCTTTCATGTAAGTAAAACTTGACCCATACACATACACACAATCTTTTGTCATCTTTTTTTTTTTTTTTTTTTCAGACAACCCTTCTCTGATTTTGTGTTGGCAGCCTCTTGAGCTGATCCTTTTTGTGTGCCTTATAACTGATTGGCTACAATTTCCACCCCCCCCCTTTCCACTATCTATCAACAATTTTCCAGCACCAGCTGTCCTCTCAAATCTCAAAACTCACAGAAGATGTTGTACGTTTAGTGCAGTTCTGGCTGCAGGTTTTTACGATACGCTTAAAGAGTTCAAACAGCAAAAAGTCAAGTTATTAACATAAAATTGAGAAATCTAATTTATCGCAATGTCACCTGATTCTTTAAGCATCCATATAGATTGTGTGTGGAGTCTCCCAACTACACACTTCATGGTGACTCGTTGCAACTTACCTGTTCTTTCCCAAAATCTTTTCTTCATTTACATCCTTGTGACTAACCTTAAGTACCATGGGACCATAATGATTTTTCTCTCTTTTGGTCTCTGAGGTTGGTTTCATTGGAGGTGTACCACTGAATGTGGTACACAATGTGTCCTAATCCGACCCCTTCCCCCAACCCAAAAAAGGACCCATCTGCCTTTCCTTTTTTTGTGGTATGCTTTATGCAGCAAAGCAGACAAAAGCACTGTCATGCAACACAATGATTTTATTGAGACTGACTGAATGTAACACAAACAGGGTTAAGGGCCTTAACCATGCCTGTCATATAGATAGACCACTGGAACAAGCAGACAAGGACAGGTTGACAATAACTAAATACACACACATACCTATGAACAGTGGCGGGCCGTGCATTTAAAGTCTAGGCGTTTAGTGTGATTCATGCCATTAAGAAAACACAGTTTCACAATGAGTAAGACACACTATGCCTTTGATCATCATACATTATGTCACAGCTAACTAATAATACCAATTTACATTTTGAAAACACGCTCTCACACGAAAGCCAGAACTTGAAATGACACTTAATGCTCAAGCAAGCCTAATTTTAACTGCAGCATGACTGTTTTGTGAACATCTCCCGAACAGACATTCAAAATCATAATTTTTCATATGAATCTACCAATTAGGTCTATAATACCTGGAAAAATCTATCTAATAATATTTGCAATTTAAATGTTGCTTGCAATACATTTCGTTTCGTCAGGGTACACGGTTATGTTGAGTTCCATTCAAGTGGGATGTGGGATATTCCTACTTGATATCTCCGACCATAAATGCATTCCATTCCCCGATATTCGGAAGATGACGTTTAATGAAACAAAACTGCAATGCTCCCGTTAGCTTAGCAGGGGTTTGACTCTCATTAGAGATGTCTCCTAGCAACCCAGCTGATAAACAATGCTGCAGCGCTAGCATTTGTGCTTCAGGTGTACGATTAACAAAAGAGATTTTAATGTTTTATACACCTGTTTCTGCAGGCATTTGTTAAACAAGCTTTAATATCATGTAATGTGGAAACTACCTCATTTATCGATATCACTTAATAAAGTGAATGTTTATCACTTACTTTGTATATCTCCCTGAGTGTCGACATGTTTGTGTGACATCATGCCCCTGCATCTCAGTGAAATCGGAGCTGAGAATTTCTGCACGAGCCTACAAGTTGTAATTCTAACTTAAAGATGCATTCCATTGCACTTTTCCTAGTAGGAAGTTATAAAATCCAACTTTCCGAGTTGAATGGAATGCAGCACTACTTTTCAAGACTTGATCCGACACTGAATTCTCAAGCAGCCTAATTTACACTTAGAAAACTCCTGATGTTGCTATAACAATGCAAAAAGCACTTACCAATTTGCTTGAAGTGAAAATCAGTCCTCCTTTCCTGTTTAATAAATTAAACAATCACACTGTTATGCAGAACATCTCTTGTTTTTAAATCCATAAGGATCTCTTTCTCAGTGGTGATGTGACAGTGACAGTCGACTCATCAGCAAGATCTCATGCTCTTCACTTTCAAATTACGTACATCACTTAAAGCAATTGCGTCTCTCAAGGCCAGCTAGAAGGCCTCGACCGGGACGTATCCTAAAGATCACACCCACCAAGAACATATAAATCAATCTTATTGGCTGATGAATCTGCCAGTCTGACTTTAGTTGCCCATTCATTTGCACTGTTGAGGGATTCTGTGGAAATTCTGAAGGCTTGAGGGGGTGGAGCTCAAACTCAAGCTCTGCTTCAGCTTCGGGCTTCGGGCATGCGATTTGTGAAACACTTGTCACACTTTGCTTGTAAGCATCAAGGAATAAATTCTGATTGGATAAACATTTCGTTTTTCTCTATTTGTTTGTAGATTAATTAAGAGTGGAAAGCGATTAAAAATACATAGGCAAAAAGGTGACTGAGAATGAAAGGATGAAAAATATTTATTTATTTGGCATGTTAGGCCAGCAGAGAAGGCTTTGCTGGCCCTGAGAATTCGCCACTGCCTATGAATGAGACCCATTTAATGTCATCATCCCAATTTAGTTCAAAGCTGCAAAGTAATGAAGAATCAGCCTCTGTGGGTTTGTGTTTGTACAGTGTAAATCACATTCTGCCTGTTGCCATGGTAATCATAAAGCCTAGACTTGTATGACAGTGCTTTCTGATTGCAGCATTGAAAACTCTAGGAAAAAAAAAATATTGGGTCAGAGAATTACTCATGTAAGTGTGAGGTAGGTAAAGGTGCATGATATTTGTCTTGCTTTTAGTAAACTCAAGGATTGGATGTTGTATTTCCACATCCATGTATTTGGTGTAAATATAACCATATAATATATGTATATTAACAATATTTTAACCTTTTTGATTTTGTAATGTGGAAAGATACATGTTTTTAGAATATGGAATATTTCAATATTCTTTAACTGTTGTAATGAGACAGTATTGCAGTTAAATACATTATTGAAACAATACAATGTGCATATGAGCTTCCATTACAAAGTTTCAAGTGCATAACAACAACAACAACAATACACTATCTACATGTATGTTTTTATAAAAAGAATAATAGCTGACATCTGTGATGTCTTTGTAGACTTATATGTCTCCCTGTTCACCCTTTGGACATTTTTAGTTTAAAGTACATTATATTAGTCCCTGTATATTTCATCAATATGTGCTTATTTATGTGATTCAATTATTGTAAATCTGTTCATCAGCATTGCCCATATTGTGAACCCTAACCCATAGCATTAGTCTGATATTACAGTATTGAAATAAGAGATGAAAAAACTTAACAAAGACATTACATATCCATGTCTAAAGATATGATGTAACATATCCATCTCTCCCAAAATTTTTGAAAGGTCAAATCTGAAAAGCTTCTGGTAGTCATGAAATTATGATGTGGAATTGGTTATATTTTTTGAGAGTTTATTTACAAAATGTCAAATGCATTAGAGAATATGTACAGCACCATGCACTAGGAAGAGGAGAGAAGCTGAGAAAAAATCATAAGTGTTTATGAGAATCGACAAGACCTTCAACCCAGTTTCAATTTCAGTGCAGCAGCAGGCTGTCTCTATTCCATACAGATTCTCTTCATGAATGTGTGAAATGACCTCTTATTTGAAAGAAGAGCTCTCCGTGCCAAAATAAAAAAGTCAAACTGTGTGAGAATGCACACAATTTGTGTACCTCATGTCTAGTCACATTTGTAAATTCTGATTCCCCAAATATTCATGTGATTATTTCCTAATAGGGACATTTAAGGACAAAGAAGGCTGTGCTTCTTTATCCAGGAGAGTCTTGGGCAGATACTCAGTGTTTGTTATTTCTAGCATCGTTAAACTGCATATTTTACATGACACATTTCTCCTTTTGTTTACGCTGAAGGGGATTGTTAGAGCAGTGCACTGGACTATTTTTTAAAGGAAGGGTCAATGAGCCATTTTTGACCCCGCTGGCTTTTAAAAAAGGCTGGAGTTTTAAACATTGCATTACATTTATAGCTTAAGTTGCATTTTTTGGTGTCCAGAATCCCCAGATAGCACTTAAATAAAGTAATATCACTGACTTGTTTGTTTTCCGCTCAATTGTCTATTGGTATGTTTTTTTTTTTTTTTTCTTCTCTCTTGCAAGGATGTTTAGGGAAGTCTGGTGTGACTTTTGGTACGATAAGAGGTGATAAATTATTTATCATTGCAGAAACATGTATCCCATCCAGTGTTCCGGCACACCTTTTGATCGCAGTGAGCTACTTTTAGAGGCCTATAGAATCTGCTTCAATCAGCAGGGAGGTGTGGTTGCACAGATAAGCCTGTCCTGCCCTGTTTTCCATTCTGCATTTGGCTATTTCACTTCGTCGCTGTGTCAGCTGACACAAATCACACCATGGGCACTGTTTGAGATACTGATTTACTGTTGACCTTTTGTTTTTAAATGTCTCCATTCTCTTTCGAAGGCAGGCAGAAGCATTACAAGAAGCACCACAGTTACCTATAACAAAGTGCATGAGATATGTCATGTTTAATTCACCATCGCATGTGATGAATCGTGTACTGTGGGGATGTTGTTATCAGATTGCAGCCTGTTAAACATTCAGTATATAAGTTGAGTATCCTCACAGTCTGAGTGTGTGGAGGCTGCGGTATGCTCATGACAGATGTGGCTTCTGTTCCTGATCGGATGTCTCAGTCATGCCACATTTAAAAGATGGCTGTCTGAAGAACTGCCAGATTATGGTGGTGAAAGTGACGGAAACCTCTGTGAGGGTGTTTAAAAAGGCAATCCTAATTACCTAAGCCCCAAATTCAATTATTCCAGATGGAAGGAATTTTGCAATCTCTGATGGCTCCAATTGACTTTTGGGCAATTTCCTCAGTGGACAGCTCCATGCTGTGGCATTAAACCAAAGGCTTAGTCCCACTGTATACATTATTTTTCAAAGCAATAGGGAAAAACCCATGATGATGCTTTCATCCTTCTGATCTCATACTACGCATCCGTTCAAGCACACACTCCACAGATTATTAAACACATGGACAGTCTTACTTGAAGTAATTACTTTTAAAGGGATTTTTATAACAATTTTTTTTTCTTTTCTCCTCATGGGCATGGCATGTCTTCTTTTCCTTATGCAGGCATTAAGGATGTTTCCTCTCCAGAAATCATTTGATATGCATAGACTGACCTTCCTGACTTTGGGCATGCAATTTGCACATTCCCCAAAGAGAATGCCCCAAACCTGTCCTTCAAAGATGGCATTTATGTCACACATATTCAGAGATCTTGTCCCACGTGTGTTGTTCTCTCTGGTATCTTCACTGTGCTTTGTGCTGACTCCCTGTCTCTGTCGCTCTCTATCATTTACTTATTATATAATATACTGCAACTATTTTATAGATAGGGGAGAGCAGAAGGATGGATGGGTGGGTGGGTGGTAGAGCAGAAAATGGATGGATGGATGGATGGATGGATAGATTAAACATTAGTAACATAAAATCAAACCAAAATTTGCTTTTTGATATTTTCTGGGTAAATAATAAGTTCTTAAAGCTTTACAAATTAATGTAATTCAAGATAAAAGACAATGAAAACATGCTTACATTTTTTTTCTTCGTCTTCATTTTAAAAGTATTGTTGATATTTAGGAAATTAGGAACAGGGATTTAACTTATAATGAGAGAATTTGTTTAGATATAATGTAGACATGTAAAATTTGAACCTCCTCATAAATATTAATTCAAGTTGTGGCCTTTACCTAAAACACTATCTGTCGAAGTGCATTTGCATGGTTCAAAAACACAAAGTTGCATGTTATTGACATCAATATAATGTTTGTTTGCAACATGTGTTTATACAGAAGAGTGTCTAAAATTATAGATAGGTTGACAAGGGCTTGTTTGAAATACATTATTTTCGACGCAGGGTGCAAATACAAACTGCCCTATGTGTATCTGTGGATTGTATTAAGTACTTCCCATGCAGGGTATCAATTTCGGTAACTACAAGCACATATGGCTAGATGTTACATCAAATATTTAAAATAGAGACCACTCTTTTACAATTTATGAGCAGAATTAGTAACTTAAGCACTAGTTTTTGCCTTTGGCTGATTGGTTGTTGGATTGGATGTTATCAAGAGTATAATCATGTAATCAATAAAAATGTAACTATAATCTCATTATGCACATTATAAAATGAAGTGTAATCCAATAACAAGTACTCAATATTTGTAATCCGATTACATTATCCTGATCACATGTAATCCGTTACTACCCAGCACTGCCTACAGTACATATAGTATGACTGATGTTGTTTTGAATCGGAAAGTTTTAGAGAAACATGAGTCTTACACTGATTTTTGGTTATGATACCTTACTTAATGAACTGCCAGAATCTGCCTTAAATCATCTGAAGAGATGGTTCTTTTGTCCTATGCTTCTGGAATTGCACTATAGTAAATTCCTGAACTCTGTTTATTTGCTTTTTGGTTTCTCATATTCTCTGTTCACCTCGACAAAACAAACACAATCACACAATCACTCACTTGCGATTATGTGGCTTGTATGTTTTTGTACAGTGTTTAACTTTCCATAAAGCTTTGCAAGCCTAATGTTGCTAGTTTCAGCTGGAGTTTCTGTGTAGGTGTGAGTCTGGCAGCCTATATCACCTAGAGTATTCTTCATCACTGAGATTTAATTTATGCATCCGCCCTCACATTAGAGGAAGGTTCATCAACAGTTCACAGGTACCTACATTTCTTGAGCTTTTTTCTTTTCTTTTGTCTTTCTTTTACAGAGTGAAAGACTTAGGACTACACATTTGTAAGCACGTGTTGTCTCATGCCATATTTATCTAACTATTTGTAGAAATGTGATTGTAAGGAATAGCTCAACTATGCCCGAACTGGGAACTTCCAGTATACACTGAACCCCTGATGCCCTTTAGTTGCTCGGAGCACGAACAATGACAGAACTCCAGAGACTATAACAGCTCCTCAGGAGCTGCCATCTTGGATGGGTGTGAAAATCTAATAGTGGAGTGCTGTGCAGGGTGTGTGTGTGTGTGTGTGCGAGCGTGTTCCTAGTGTCTTGTGTTTCCACATCTGTTTGTTTGGATACCCGCTGTACTCCTGTGACTGAGATGAAGCAACAGCTTGTCATCTTTCTGTCACAGAGCAGAGCTTTTTTTGGACTGGAATAAAAAGCACTGCATGGTTGGGCGTCTAGTCACACTCGCCAGTAGACAGGCAAATGGAGCGGTGGTTTGTGAGTATTCTACATGTTGCGGGCAAGCATTGAGAGCAGGCATAATGGGACTGCAGGTGGCCGTTGGGCACTTGAACTCCCACAGTGTCTGGGTTGTGTGTGATACTCAGTTAAAACTATTAAAGACAGATGAAGGCAAGCTTCACTGCAGCCTGTGCTCTTAAAAGTAGAACCTGACTTCAACATTTTTTACCTAATTATCAAAGATTTCATTCTAAATTTAGAAGAAGAAAAAAAGTGCAAACTTATTGAATAATCAAGAATTCAGTGTGAAAATACGTGCATATCCACAATGACATAACTTAATAGTGCCCACCCCCAAGTCTCTAAAATATTATGATACCTAGATATGGATCAGGTACCTCCTTCAGTGTAATTCTATGTAACTTTTTGGCCTGTTTTATAAAGTGTCTGATTGCTTAGAAGTGTTTGGTAGTTTAGAAAAGTAATAGTACACCTTTCATCAACAAGCCACTTGTTTTGAGGTATAATTCATGTCCATAAGAAAAACAGAAAAGACACAACTTAAGGTTATGGGTTTATTTTTTATTTTTTGTATTATTATTTGTTTTTCCCCCTTTTTCCTCCCAATTAGGAATGCCCAATTCCCAATGCGCTTTTAAGTCCTCGTGGTCGTGTAGTGATTTGCCTCAGTCTGGGTGGCGGAGGACGAATCCCAGTTGCCTCTGCGTCTGAGACCATCAACCTGCGCATCTTATCACGTGGCTTGTTGAGCGCGTTGCCACGGAGCCATAGCGCGTGTGGAGGCTTCATGCCATCAACCGCAGCAACTACGCTCAACTCACCACACGCCCCACCGAGAATGAACCACATTATAACGACCACGAGGAGTTTACCCCATGTGACTCTACCCTCCCTAGCAACTGGGCCAATTTGGTTGCTTAGGAGACCTGGCTGAAGTCACTCAGCATGCCTTGGGATTCGAACTAGCGAGCTAGTGAACTCAAGGGGTGGTAGCCAGCGTATGGCCCCCCCAAGGTTATGGGTTTTAAGTAATTAACTCTAGCAAGCACTGAACCTCCTTGATAAGGAAAAGTAGGCTACTGTGATTAGCCTACTACTAGGCTACTATATGTTGCCACTGACAGGCTGAATGTTTGAAATTGCAATGAAATGAATGAAATGCAACAAAATTACTGACACAAATGTTTGTTGACAAAGTATCTTATTTCGACGACAGGAAAGATGCATCATGATGAAAAATAAAATTTTTTAATTAAAACATACTGTTGACAAAATATGACAAAAAAAAAAAAAAGTAGATAATACTACAGTATATTCATTATGCTTTTTATTTCAGGAGCTCATGTTTTCACAACAAGGGCAGTTATACTTAATATGGCTTTGCCGACCTTTGACTGTTAGAGCATGGACTGTGGGCGGTATTTGGGCATGCCGTCTGAGACTGAGACTAAGTTATACTTATTTTCACATATTTTTATTCTGTGTGTTTAAGTTAATAAATATTCATGCATTTTTTTCTAAATGTTTTAATGTTTCATGAAAGCTTGGTCTGTTACAGTTTGACACATTTTTGTCATTTGCACATCAACTAACATGAAATATTTTTGTTGACTAAAATTTAGTGCCATTTTAGTTCGAGTAAAACTGACAAAAATGCATGAAAATGACATGACAAAATGTTGACTGCATTTAAATGAAATTGTAATCAACACCAAAACTGAAAAAAAAAAAAAAAAAAAAAAAAAACCTGGTGTAAAAATTAACACTGATTGCAATAGCATCTAATCTTAGTTCTGTGTCTGAGCATGTATGAAACATAAAAAAATAAAAAAATAAAAAAAAGAGTCTATTGACAGATACGTCCTGATCAGCGATTAAGTCATATTTGTGAACCTAAAACCTAGACATATGGGATTTAGAGATGAGTTTACTATAAAAGCTTGTGAATGAAGCATTTAGTACACTATGGGAATAATTCCTTTAGTTAATTCTGATCAAAATGCTTCACATTACAGAGCCTCACTTATTATGGGATGCTTTGATCTTCAGTCCAAGGTTAAGCTCAATCTGGGTCTGCAAGGGCCTCAAAATAAATATTTTTCTCCAAAATACATTGGCCATAATTATTGGCATCCCTAGAAATTCTTATGAGTAAAATATATCTGAAGTATATTCCCATTTTTCAGTGCACCTGGGTGACTAGGAACATGAAATTGTTCAGCCATGACTTCCTGTTTCACAGGGGTATATATATGAGGTAACACACAGGCCAAATTCCCTTAATCATCAATCACAGTGGGTTAGACTAAAGAATATAGTTCTGATGTGTGGCAAAAGGTTGTTGAGCTTCACAAAATGGGAAGTGCCTATAAGAAAATAGCCGAAGCATTGAAAATACCCATTTCCACCATCAGGGCAATAATTAAGAAGTTCCAATCAACTGGAGATGTAAAGAATTGGCCTGGAAAAGGATGTGTGTCTATATTGTCTCCACACACGGTGAGGAGGATGGTTCAAGTGGCCAAAGAATCTCCAAGGATCACAGCTGGAGAATTGCAGAAATTTGTTGGGTCTTGGGGTCAGAAAGTCTAAAAAAAAAATAATCAGACATCACCACAAGTTGTTTGGGAGGGTTTCAAGAAAAAAAGCCTCTGCTCTCATCCAACAACAAACTCAAGCGTCTTCAGTTTGCCAGACACTACTAGAACTTCAAATGCGACAGGTTCTATGGTCAGATGAAAAAAAAAAAAAAAGAGCTTTTTGGTAGCAAACACCAGAGATGGGTTTGGCATACACAGAGATGAAGTACCCAATGCCCACGGTTAAATGTGGTGCTGCATCTTGAATGATGTGAGGCTGTTTTTCTGCCAGAGGTCCTAGATATCTTGTTCGGATACATGACATTATGGACTCTTATCAAATACCAACAGATAAAAATCTAAACCTGACTGCCTTTGCCAGAAAGCTTACAGTGGGCCCTGGTTGGATCTTCCAGCAGGACAGTGATCCAAAACAAACATTAAAATCAACACAAAAATAGTTCACTGACCACAAAATCAAGGTTCTTCCATGGCCATCCCAGTCCCCTGACCTGAACCCCATATAAAATGTGTGTGGTGAACTGAAGAGGAGAGTCCACCAACATAGACCTCTGAATTTGAAGGATCTGTAGAGATTCTGTATGGACGAATGGTCTCAGATCCCTTGCCAGGTGTTCTCCAACCTCATTAGGCATTATAAGAGAAGACTCGGAACTGTTATCTTGGCAAAGGGAGGTCACAAAAAGTGTTGAATAAAAGAGTGCCAATATTGGCCAATTCGTTTTGGAGAAAAATATTTATTTAATAATGAGATATTTCCCCTGTTTCAGTTGTTTTACTTTAATTAAAGGTTAGATTTTTGTGATTTTTTTTTTAAATGAAAGTTCAAAAGGCTAAACAATGCAGATTTATTTTTTCACAGCCTTCTTTGCGCATATTTACCAAGGGTGCCAATATTTTTGGCCAGTACTGTATATGATGCACTGTGGTTATATGCTACTTTATTATGTGACTGGCAATGTGGACATCTTTGAGGACCTCTTAATTTTTGTCTTTGATGTACATTCTTTTTTGACATTTGAGTCAATTAATTGAGAATGAGGCTCAGTAAGGGGGAATGACTTTTCATTGGGCGCCCACTTGACATTTTCCTGGAGATGGCTCAGATTTCATGCTCTTCAGGTTTTGGAATTCTATTACATGCATGGACACAGACTTTTTGCCATGTGTTTTTATTTTTTTATTTATTTATTTTTTTTTACATTTATTTATTTATTTATTTATTTATTTATTTATTTTTTATTTAAGTATTATTATTTTTTGTCAATGGGAGAAAAATAGCACCTATGAATGAGGCTTCCAACTCACAGCTCCTGCTTGCAGCATGTTGAGAGCATTTAACCCTTCTGTTGTGTTTGGGTCATTTTTAATCTTGGATATTAGTTTTTAAAACTGCATGCCAACAAAAACACTATAGAACTTTCCTAAACACCTTTGGCAGCAATTTTTATTTGTTTTATTTTTATTTTATTATTTTTTTTTGCATAAATTTGGAGGAATTGTTTATCATAATGGATGTGCAAAGTGGGCCTATATTGATTGTTTCAGTCACAATGTATTGAAATTAACTAGGAAAAGGGACACCTTATGCATAAGTTTTGTCCAAAAGGTTTTTTAAATTTATTTTTACACAAATTGTGTTACTCCATCAATATTCAATTATTTTATTCTATTGTAATACAATTTAGGACCAGGGGGTAAAAAAATGCAGTTTCTTAGTACACTGGAGGTTTAGTCCTCTGAAACTTCGAAGTCCGGACCAGGAACTTCTATGACCCCTCAAGAATTGCTTTACCTAAACAAAAAACTGCTAAGACACCTTCACCTCTCCTCTCTGTTGTCCCACACCACATTCTTTCAGTCTCACAACTCTGAACTTACCACTTAAACCACATGTCTGACTTTGAATTCTCTTTGGAGGTTGTAAATCTCACTGTATAAGCACCCTTGATCAGTGAAGTGACACTGGATGACAGAACATGTCAGCCCAAAAGTAGCATTAGCACATGCACAGATGCAGCTGCTTGGTGAGAAGGTTAGCAATTAGGAGTAAATGGATGAAGCACTTTAGCTCTTTAAAAACTGCAGTAATTGGGGGTAATTAGTTAGTTAGTGAATTTTTGGATCAATAAATATTGCACAGATTTGAATGAGGGACTCCAAGCGCAGATGTTATGCCCGGGCATGCACAGGGTACAACTGGGGGTTGAAGTTGCAACCTTTTCTTGTGTGCTCGGAGCTGTATGTTTTGCATGCATGAGGATGGGCTTCCTCTGGGACCTGATTTACTTCCACCTGTAGTAAAATGAGACCATTAACAGCAGCATAATTTAATCAGATTAGCAAATAAAAAACAAACAAGTAAAACCATTCAACTTCAAAAATGTAGTTAGCCGCCTGAAAACCTCCCACTGCGAAAATGATTCAGAAGAGCCTTCTTTGCTCAACAAGTTAATAATATAGTGCAATTTGTTAATTAAGGGCAAAATGCATGGGAGTTTGGGTGTTTTCCCAACACAAATTAATCATTGCAATGAACAGAGAGAGGCCTCATGCTCGTTTGCGCCAGCGGTAATGAAATAAAGGAGGCCTGCTGTTTGATGGGCTGTTTTGGGAGAGCTAGCAATGCCTGTGCCGAAAGAAGAAATCAATAGCTGGTTGGGCGGTGATGCCCTGACTTCTCTGTCAGGTGCGTACTGCATGCCACATCTCTTCAGATGCTCTGTGTTTTCACTCTATAGCTCCCATCTGTTTTGAACTCCAATAATATTTTTTTTCTAGCACCTGCAGTGTGCAAACTGAGACCTGTGAGTGGTGGCTGCACCAAATACAGTGTGTCTCGCTAACAGAGGAACACTGGGAAAGACATGAAGGTTTCAGTCTCATTAGAGATTTCTACTTTGTTTTCTACTTCTTTTATTAGGGCCGTCTCTTTCATCCCTTACAGAAAGTGAAGAAGAAAAAGAGGGTGTGAGAGAAAGATTAACAAAGTAAGAGTGACGCAAAACCCATGCTGGGTTAATCAGCAGGAGGCGGTCTCTGAGCTCGCAGACAGTGAGAGCTGATAAACACTTCTCAAAGACTGTTTTTGTCCAACTCCAAACTTTTGGGATTCAGGACAAAGAGAATGGAAGAGAGAAAATTAGAGAAGAAAGGGAGAATGACCTACCTCTATGTAAAAAAAAAAAATGTCATTCCTCTATATGTAGAGACATAACAAGGGGATGAAATGATGTGCCTTGCAGGAACACGGTGCTACATATATAGACATTACACATAGACCTATCTAGCTTATATACTATACATATACTTTACATATACTTTCAACATATACTTTACAGACCATTAATACACATAGTGCAACAGTACAGAAAACAGTGCAAAGAAAACATTCAGGGCAAATAGTACAGGACATTAAGGGCATAATGATGTTAATACTTAATATACACAGGAAATGTATATAGGTGTAAACATAAGTGTTTCCCTGGTGAGCCTGGGTAGCAGCAAAGATGTTAAAGTGACCAGTGTGTATAAAACTGAGAGAGAGTACACCCTCACAGTATTGCACATAAGAATTGTAAACAGTTCTTAAAGGAACAGACCTTGTAGAATACCAGCAAGAGGTTATGTGTCTATTTAGGTGGTGGTGGTGGTGGTGGGGGGGGGTTTGAAATGTTTCTGATTCAGGAGGTGGCGGGGGGGTCAGAGGGGGAAGGGGCAATTGGTGTTGAGGGCTCTCACAGCCTGGGGAAGAAGCTATTGAGCAGTCTGGTAGAGCGGGCTTGAATGCTCCGGTACCGTCTTCCTGACGGTAGGAGCTGGAAGAGACTGTGGGAGGGATGGTGGTGTCCTTCACAATACTGGTGGCTTTGCTGGAGCACCGTGCAAGGAAAATGTCCACGATATAGGGGAGAGGGACACCGATGAGCTTTGCGGCTGTATTTACCGCTCGCTGTAGTGTTTTTGCGGTCTACAGCACTGCAGTTCCCATACCAGGCAGTGATGCAGTTGGTCAATACACTCTCAGTGGTGCCCCTGTAGAATGTGATGAGGATGGGTGGAGGGCGACTCGCTCTTTCCAGCCGGTCCAGGAAGTGGAGGCGCTGCTGGGCCCTCTTGGATACTGATATCGTGTTGGTGGTCCAGGAGAGATCCTCTGTGATGTGCACCCCCAGGAATTTAGTGCTGCTGACTCTCTCCACGGTCCCGCTGATGGTCAGTGGGAGGTAGTCAACAGTTTCTCCTGAAGTCCATCACAACCTCCTTTGTCTTCCCCACATGGAGGGACAGGTTGTTAGAGCCACACCATTCAAGTAGTTGTGCCACTTCCTCTCTGTAGAGTGTTTCATCATTGTTGCTGATGAGGCCTACCACAGTTGTGTCATCCGCAAACTTGATGATGTGGTTTGAGCTGAACTTGGCAGTGCAGTCATGTGTCAGCAGCGTGAAGAGCAGCGGACTGAGCACACAGCCTTGGGGGCACCTGTGCTCAGTGTGGTAGTGCTGGAGGTGTTGTGGCCAACCCGGACTGACTGAGGTCTTTATGTTAAAAAGTCCAGGATCCAATAACAGAGGGCGGTGTTGAGGCCCAGCAAGTTCAACTTATTGATGAGCTGTTTTGGGATTATTGTATTGAATGCCAAGCTGAAGTCAATAAACAGAATTCTTACATATGAGTCTTTGTGTTCTAGGTGATTCAGGGCCAGGTGGAGGGAGGAGGATATTGCATCGTCCATAGAGTGTTTTGGATGGTATGCAAACTGGAACGGGTCAAGTGTGTTAGGGAGACTGGACCTAATGTGATGCATGACTAACCTCTCAAAGCACTTCATCATGATTGGTGTCAGTGCAATGGGGCGGTAGTCATTCAGGCAGGTCACAGATTACTTTTTCGGTACCAGTATGATGGTGGTGGACTTGAGACATGTGGAGATGACTGCCTGGATCAGCGAGGTGTTAAAGATGTCTGTTAGGACATCTGCCAGCTCTTCAGCACAATCTCTCAGTACACGGCCAGGTATGTTGTCGGGACCTGCGGCCTTGCGTGGGTTAATCCTAGATAGGGTTTTCCTCACGTCGGCTGCAGAGAGGCAAAGCAACTGGTCATTGGGAGGTGTGAATATTTTCTGTGCAGGTGTGTCATTCTGCATTTCAGAGCTTGCATAGAAGTGGTTGAGTGCGTTGGGGAGAGATGCGTCATCATCACAGGCCTGTGGCAGGTGCTTGTAGTCAGTGATGGTCTGAAAGACATGCCGTAGGCTCCATGTGTCTCTGCTGTCTGTGAAGTGGTTGTTGATTTTTTGTGTATGCAACTGTTTTTGCTTTCTTGATGCCACGGGACAGATTTGCTCTCGCTTGTATTGAGGGCTGCATTATCTCCTGATCTGAATGCATCATTCCGGGTCTTTAGCAGCCCATGGACCTCTGCTATCAGCCATGGCTTCTGGTTGGCACGTGTGGTGATGGACTTGGTGTTTGTCACATCATCAATGCACTTTCTGATGTAGGCAGTCACTGTTTCAGTGTACTCTTGCAGGTCTGTTTGATCATTGTGGGTGGCTGCCATCTTGAACATGTTCCAGTCTGTGTCCTAGAAGCAGTCCTGGAGTGTTGAGGTAGCATCCTCTGGCCATACTGTAATCCATTTTTGAACTGGTTTGGTGAGTTTCAGAAGTGGTCTGTATGCTGGGATTAGCATAACAGAGATGTGATCTGAGTGCCCAAGGTGGGGGCAGGGGACAGCCTTGTATGCATTTTTTTCCAGTTGTGTAAACACGTCCAGTGTGTTGTCCTTGTGCAGGCAGCACCAGTGGGCGATGCCACTGTCTCAGGGTCTGGCTTCCGCAGTGGGCAAAGGCTCCGTAGCTGCTCTGTAGTCACCGATGAAGGGTTATAATTACATGCACTACCGATTTTCAGAAGGCACTGGCGACCGTAGACATGTTGTAAAGTGGTTTCCTGATGTTTGAGCATTGAAGGAAAGCAGTTTTATGATGAAGGGAAGAGACTAAAAGACGTAGAAACACAGTTTTTAGGACCCGCTGCGTCCATCTGCGCTGCCATTTTGCGCGAGTTTTTTTACTGTACATTGAACAGTCCATTCTTTATTTTGATGAAACACTCAAGTTTAATTGCAAAGCTGACTCATACTTTACAAATCATACATTTTATCATCTGCTAATAATTTGTATAATTTATTCAGTATATATCAACAATATACTGGCCATTTACCAGTCACCCTGCCCTCTAGACATTGGTATTGGCGTGGGTCATTGATACCCATGTTGCTCGACCACTATAAATAAGTAGTTTCAACAGTTACACTGAACTGATGTCTATTCTGCCTAATTGTGTTGCACATTCTTGCTTTCATGCCCTCCTCCTCATTCCTAATTTTGTGCTTTTCCTGTGTGCTTACTCCTCCTGTTCCATGTTTATGTTCCCTAGCCCTACTGTATATCTATTTGTATTCCTCCTAGCTCTCTCCTATGTTCATCTGGCCTTTCACCACTCTTTGTTCATCAGAGACTGCACTATGACCAGGCTCTTTGTACCAGTGGTATTGCCTTGTAGCAGGCAGGTCCATGGTTAACACTCTCCCCTTCTCTGTCCTTTTTTTAAGTTAGGCACCTGACCTGATCCAAGTCCCCTATTGGAGAGAGAAGATGTGTAGGACCTGGAGAATCACTAAAGCACCTGACACTTTGCCTGCACATAGCTTGACACTTTTATTGAAAGTGTCCAGCTTTGGGGTTAAATCATAGCACAAGACCCTGTGTACAGCGCACAGCTCATGTTAGAGTATGCTTTTCACTTTCTCAATTCAGGCCTTTTCTGACAAAGTCTGATGAGCTGAGAATTTACACACAGCACATTGAGTACAGAAGTTGGACATGTCCAATACACATCTTTGACATCTGATGGCCCAGATTAATGGTTTGTTTCATGGGTTTTCTGTAAAGCTGTAATTATATTAACAGACAGGAACAGAAAACCAGTAAAACTCCAATTCATGACACAGACATAAGCAGCAAGCTCTGACAGGAGGGCAATATCACCAGAGTAAATTTCTTCTGCATGTGGCTTATTTAATGCCCATGCCCAATCAGTTCTATTGATTGCAGCAGGAATCTTTCTTTATCATATGCACTGTTTACACATACCCAATTACACCACCGCTTGTCATAAATTTACAGCCAGTTAATGATGGCCTCCTGTCATACTTTTACAGGGCATTGATTCAAACATTACAGCTCTAATTGAGTATGTGAATCGATCGACTCTTTGTCCTCTGAAGCCACAGCTCAGCCTGGAAGAAAGATGAGTGCTATCACTCTATATTTCCCCCCCCCCCCAGTCTCTCTCTCTTTCTCTTACTTTCTCTTTCTGTAGCAGAGTTGTTTGTCCAAACCTTTGAAATAGGACTGGGGAAAGATGAAGAAATATCAAGGATGATGAGAAAAGAGGGAGTGACAGTGCAATGCACCAAAATAAATAACTGATCCTCTTTTGCCAATCCCTTTTCCTCACTTAAAGGTGCATACCATATATATATATATATATATATATATATATATATATATATATATATATTTTATTATTTTTATTTTTTTATTTTTCTAATTACTAAACTTTTAAACATGCATATGTATCTAAATTTATAACATTATACATTCTGTATAATCTTTCTTCTATAGATGATGCTGGCAGCACATTCATGAGCACCACTATGTTGATACTGTATGACCACCCGAGTAGTACTCGCTTTATTTTAATAACCTCCAGTAATTGCCGATTTTACTAGTGAAATAAGGAAATGACAACAGTAAATAGCACATTTCTACAGTGACATCAGTTACTGAGAACTAAGCCACTACTGGTGTCTTTGCAACATTAACAAAAATATTACTGAATGCCACTTGAGGACAAACTTGCTTTTTTGATTTAGCCATTGTGGTTTATTCACTGTGTTACAGTAGTATGCAGTATACTAATACACAAAATAACTTGAACCTGGTTGCACAGTAGGGGTGGAAATTTCAAGGTAACTGGCAATACAATATTATATTGTTATCTTGGCCACAATATGATATAATTGCGATTCTTTATTTTTTGCTGTATTGCGATTCAAAACTGTGATATATAGTGATATTTTACCCACTTTTTTTTATTCTTCTTCATAGGACTTCAGAGAACTGTTGCCAAATCACTAAATGTGTTAATAAATTAATATAAAAGTGCCTGAAATCATTTGAATATGAACCATTTATTTGTGAACATAAACAATACTGACCCTCTAAGAAGTCTGTTTACTTTTTTTATTATTCACATTGTATGTTGCTAGAATTTTGGAATTGATTTTGTATAAATATTATTGTATTTTGTAACATTATTGTTGTTATTGTTAATAATAATAATAATAATAATAATATAGTTATATTAAACTTTAAAACCTTCTGACTTTTATTTGAGTTTCTGTCTGTTGGCAAGTGTTTTAATATGCTTCTCAATAGTGTGCTGTGTGTCAACAATAGAACAACGCTCATTCCCTGAAGCTAGCTGCGCATGCAGACTATATCGTTTTTCTTTAAATGCATCATTTTGCAATTCACTAAATTATTGTGTGGCTTCAGGAGCCTTTGAATATAATGCACGAGTCATATGGACTTCTTTAATGGTGCTTTTTGCTTTTTTTTTATTTTGCCATCAGGGTTGAGCTGTAACTGAATACATGAAACATGTAACTTTACGTATTCAGAATACAAAAATGAAGTAACTGTATTCAGCCCCTGTTACGTTTTCAAGCACCTGTATTCAGAATACAGTTAGTTACTTTATACAATTTTGTTGGAATACTTTTAGAATACTTCTCTCATAATAACCACAAAATAAAGCATAAAGACAAATAAAATCTTGTCAATCAAGTGAGAAATTTTTTTTCTGAACAGCGCAGATGCGTGCTGCAAACACGAGTTCTCGCTCTCTCTTGCAGAGATCAGCTGCAGCGTGTGACCAATGTTGCCAGGGTTTCATGCAAATTTGGGCTAATTTTAAAACACAGTCGCGGGTTAAAATCAAAGAATCACAGGTTGTGTTTTTGGGATACTTTCAAAATGGACCACGGTCACCAAAATGTCTGATGGTAGGCACTAGAATAGAAATTCAACCTCTTATTCATGCATAATTATTCCAGGATTTAAAATCTGGCAACCGCACCAGCACATCTTAACAAGCGTGCTGTCAGCTGTGCAACAGTATCAATAAAGTCAGCAACATTACTTACACAAATATAACATTTGTGTGCATGATACATTGTTTCCCACGATTGTTGCTGTGTAAATACATTTATGCAGCTGCAGATGCAGCTTCTGTGTAAAGGCGGACTAAAGACAGACAGTTCACATTAAGCATTTGGTGAGTCACGTCCACATCAGAAACTTGCAGAACTGTTGATAAATAACAGTTATTAACGACACTAATAGGCTTCTATGAATAGGTAAAAAAAAATGTTATAGAGAAAGTAGGCCTATTGCAAAGACTGAAAGAGGGAAACAGACTTGAAGTAGATCAGAGTCCAAATGACAACAGAAAACCTCATGTAAGTAACTACTGTAAAATTTGTGGCTTATAGACGTATGGGGCTAGTTCAGTGTGACACATATTGTAACATGATACAGACATTAATATTATTTCCCACTTTTTAAAAACCATCTCATACGAAGTGATGCACAAAAAATATAAAACAACAATAAAAAACAAAGTATGCGTAAAAGAATTAAAAGCATCCCAAAATAAAATTGTTGGTAATAAAAGAGATAGACAACTAAATGAATAAATCATATGTAAATATGCAAGCAAGCCTAGTTAAAAACATTAATGTACTACATTATTGTCACATGACCTCACTACTTTATGGCATCCAGTAATAATCTCAAAAATAAATATGGATTGGGGGCCTGGGTAGCTCAGCAAGTAAAGACGCTGACTACCACACCTGGAGTCGCAAGTTCAAATCCAGGGCATGCTGCGTGAATTCAGTCAGGCTTCCTAAGCAACCAATTGGCCCAGTTGCTAGGGTGGGTAGAGTCACACTGAGTTAACCTCCTCGTGGTTAATGTGGTTCTCTCAGTGGGGTACGTGGTGATTTGTGCGTTGATGCCTTGGAGAATAGCATGAAGCCTCCACACGCGCTAGGTCTCCATGGTAACGCACTCAACAAGCCACTCAATTGTCGGTCTCAGAAGGGGAGGCAGGCAACTGAGATTTGTCCTCCACCAACTGGGTTGAGGCAAGTCACTACGCCACCACGAGGACTTAGAGCACATTGGGAATTGGTCATTCCAAATTGGGGAGAATATAAAAAAATAAAAATAAATATGGATTATTTGCATTCTTATATTATTATATGGATATTTTGTGTCAAAATATATTATTCTTTGTCAGTCCAAAATAACAGGTTAAGAAGATTAAAATGTTGTTAAAATATTAAAATATTGTAGTTGACCACAAGCTGCCTTCTGTTTCATTCTGCCCTCCATAAAGAAAAACTCTACATCTAATTTAAAGAAACAAGCCATTCAGATTCACTTAGAATAGTTAAAAGTCATGTAGCTTTTCAGATAAGATAATAATGACATATCACACTTAATTCCTCCAAATGTGCATTGCATTTATAAATAAACTCAGCAAAAAAAAAAAAAATGTCCCTTTTTCAGGACTCTGTATTTTAAAGATAATTTTGTAAAAACCCAAATAACTTTACATATCTTTATTGTAAAGGGTTTAAACAATGTTTTCCATGCTTGTTCAATGAACCATAAACAATTAATGAACATGCACCTGTGGAACGGTCGTTAAGACACTTAACAGATTGCAGACAGTAGGCAATTAAGGTCATAGTTATAAAAACTTAGGACACTAAAGAGACCTTTCTACTGACTTTGAAAAACACCAAAAGAAAGATGCCCAGGGTCCCTGTTCATCTGCATGAACGTGCCTTAGGCATGCTGCATGGAGGCATGAGGACTGCAGATATGGCCAGGGCAATAAATTGCAATGTCCATACTGTGAGACGCCTAAGACAGCACTACAGGGAGACAGGAAGGACAGCTGAGCATCCTCGCAGTGGCAGACCACATGTAACAACACCTGCACAGGATCAATACATCCAAATATCACACCTGCGGGACAGGTACAGGATGGCAACAATAACTGCCCGAGTTACACCAGGAACACACAATCCCACACAAAAGACTGTCCGCAATAGGCTAAGAGAGGCTGGACTGAGGGCTTGTAGGCCTGTTGTAAGTCCTTAGCAGTCATCACTGGCAACAACGTCGCCTATGGGCACAAACCCACCTTCGCTGGACCAGACAGGACTAGCAAAAAGTGCTCTTCACTGATGAGTCGCAGTGTTGCCTCACCAGGGGTGATGGTCGGACTTGCATTTATTGTCGAAGGAAGGAGCGTTACACCGAGGCCTGTACTCTGTAGCGGGAACAATTTGGAGGTGGAGGGTCTGTCGTGGTCTGGGACGGTGTGTCACAGCATCATCGGACTGAGCTTGTTGTCATTGCAGGCAATCTCAACGCTGTGCATTACAGGGAATATATCCTTCTCCCTCATGTGGTACCCTTCCTGCAGGCTCATCCTGACATGACCCTCCAGCATGACAATGCCACCAGCCATACTGCTTGTTCTGTGCATGATTTCCTGCAAGACAGAAATGTCAGTGTTCTGCCATTGCCAGCGAAGAGCCCGGATCTCAATCCCATTGAGCACGTCTGGGACCTGTTGGATCAGAGGGAGAGGGCTAGGGCCATTCTCCCCAGAAATGTCCGGGAACTTGCAAGTGCCTTGGTGGAAGAGTGGTATAACATCTCACAGCAAGAACTGGCAAATCTGGTGCAGTCCATGAGGAGGAGATGCATTGCAGTACTTAATGCAGCTGGTGGCCACACCAGATACTGAATGTTACTTTTGATTTTGACCCCCCCCCCTTTGTTCAGGAACACATTATTCCATTTTTGTTAGTCACATGTCTGTGAAACTTGTTCAGTTTATGTCTTAGTTGTTGAATCTTTTATGTTCATACAAATATTTACACGTTAAGTTTGCTGAAAATAAAAGCAGTTGAAAGTGAGAGGACGTTTATTTTTTTGCTGAGTTTATGTATTCTTGTATTCTGAATACATTACTTTTTATTTGATGTATTTGGAATACTTTACTGAATACATTTAAGAGAGAGTATTCAGCCCAGAATACTTTCTATAAGTAATCCGCCCAACCCTGAATGTCATATTGAAACTTGACTGTAACAACCATGACACACAATAACACACAATCCCGGATCACTGGAAAACGTGCTAATGTTAACTTTAATGTTCAACATAAACAATGCCATTTCTGGATCTTTGAGACCTATTTGGACATGAAGATGACAAACCAAAAATGTTGACAAGCTCTGTATTTGAAAGAGGAAGGCAAATTTTGAATGATCTCTGACATGTCCATTCTGTCAACAACTTTTCCATGATGTGGGTGACGTCAAAGGAGTTCCATTCGGTCTCAGCCTGTAAAGCATAATATCCGTGCTATCTAAGGGACTGTTGTTGAATATGAAAAATGTAAATATATAAATGTAAAATTGTAAATAATAAATTAGTTTTGGCACATGAATATCGATATAATAATCATGAGGAAAATATTGCAATAACATATCGATTTTTTTCCCCTCACCTGTATTGCACAGGTAATAAGACTCTTAGTTCATGTTAAAGGCTTTACTTCAAAAATTTTCTGAAAGCTGAGCAGGGTTATTAAGAAGCATGCCAATCTCTCAGACTCTCTATGTTAAGCAGCTGCTCATCCCAGCACACCATGGGCCACCAATTACAGACACAGAGGGCTGGAAACCTGCAGCTTTTATGGCTACCTTTCAATTAAGAGCTGATTTAGGCCAGCAATAACCCTGTTACTCCCTTTCCAATGTACATAACTGCCTCAATTAAATGATTAAGGGGCATTGGGACATCTGAGACATCCTAGACATTGCCTTATGTCTCCTTTGGCCAACTGTTGGCATCATTGGTGTCTAGATTGTATACAGGCCCAGGGTTTTTCCTGGCTCAAAATGAGGCAGAGGTGGTACCATCCTGATCATGTGCACACATACACTTTTACGATGCTTTCCACTGGCTGAAGCAAACACTTACAAGCAACATATTTTAGGTGTTCTAATAATTAGATGATTTAAGAAAATGACAATTATCAACTTATAGCATATTTAATTAAAAAAGCTAGCCTGTTCAACATTAAATTAATTATATACAACATAACAGCTAATGAGTTCATTTATAGTTAACAAACCGCAAACTTGATTAACCTCTTAAACCGATAATAAGATCATTTCTGATCTCAGGTATGTGGGTGGGTATGGTGGGAAGGGACGATGTGTAGAGACCAATCGGTCACTCTTTGGAGCTTGGATTGGACTGATCGCTTAGATTGACAGGTCTTGATTTACCATGCGCACAACTGAAACAGTGCTGGATCTTATTACTTGTTACTTATTCTATGTAATTATGTTTCTGGTTTATTGTGGCATTTACAAATGTAAGTAGTTCTTAGGTTCAGTAAAACCCTCAGATCACTTGTTTGGAGAGTTTTTTGGAATTTTGATAAAAAAGGTTCCAAATGCCATAACTTGCTTTGAGACAACAATACAACATTTTGCCCAGATACAGTTGACATGATTGTAGTCATCATGTTGAGCATGAATAATTAACAAAATAAATAAATAAACTGCATCACTTTCTCAGCAGTGTTGAAACATAAGAGCCTCCAAACATGAGATGTACATATTTGCATTTTTGAGAAAATCAAGATTATGCGTGGTTAGTAATTTTTAAGTCACTGAAATAAGGCCATGAATCACATAATTGATTTTGTAGACTCCAGTTTTCGCTCACAAAATAAAAATTTGTGAGACACTTTTTGTGTTAGACAGGCCGTATAGGATCACGCTCTTCTTCTGAGGTAAATTCACAGCGTCTTCTTCCAAAAACTATAATGAGCTCAAACGGGAAAGACTGTACCTCTCGTTGGTTTCATACGGATTACACAATCAGAGAATATTTGTTTTCAGTTTAAATCGGTTCATTTAAAAGTAGGGCTGCCCCCTGATAGTCGACCAAAGGTTAGTCGATGAGAAGAGTCTTGGCCAACCAAGTTTTGATTGGTCGGTTGGTCGCAAAATAAACTCCACATAAAAACAAAGAACACCATTATTACTGCTGGTTGGATGCTAGGTGGTACTATGGGGTAATTTTTGTTAAGCAGGGTTAGGGTTAAGCGTACACAATAAAGCAAGACACCTTGATTTCAAACGTAGAACTTTATTTTTTATTTATTTTAACTAAAAATTCTAATGAAACCGGAAAATAAAAATAAAAAATACGTGCAATTAAAATGTGTGTTGTTCAACTTTTTGAAAATGGTTTTACATCAGTTGTCTCTGGCAAAGAACCTACTTCATCTGTGTATTCTCTACCGGTCAGGTGTTTCGTTATCTGGGAAAATACATCATGTGTATGAATAAATTTGTCTTGTTCCCTCCTTCACGATATATATTGCAATATCCAATTACATCGGCAACCCCTGGGCTGAGGGATCGGTGAATATTCTTGCTTTAGTGATTTTGCATTGAAATTAAATTAATTTATTTAAAAAACAAAAAAAAACTTAAATCAAATTCATTTCTAAATTCAAATTGCTCTCCAAATGAAATGAAAAAGCAATAAAAGTAAGGAAGTGATAAAAGAATAATATATATATATATATACATACACACACCTTTCCATTTACCTTCAGGCAAGAATCCATCTTAGCATCATGGCGGAAAATTACTTACACAAATGAAGACATAAAAACAATTATAAATGTAAAAATAAAAATCATGGTTCGAGGTGAACGTGTTTTTGTATTATTTTATGATTTAATCACAGATGTAGGCTATAGGCTGTAGAGTTGGTCACAATAAACTGCTCTGTGGAAATAAAGTGAACTGAACTCAAAACACCTCCTGAGCGGAGTTGTCTGAGGTCAACTGCAGCACTCATAGACAATACTGTTCTTGCAAAAAAAAAAAAAAAAAAAAAAAAATCGGAAGACAGAAACAAAGAGTGAGAACCTTTTAGATGCGTGTTCCACGAGACTGCACGCCAAAGGCGTGTCATACATGCGCATAGATGGCTTTTCTGTCATCTGTTCTTAATAATATAATAAAGTGTTTCTTCAAGCGTGTCTGTGTGTATATAGGCAAATTATTTGTAATATTAATTTGATAATAATAGCCTAATAATAATAATAATAATAATCATTTAATACATGGGAAAACGAGCCAAATATCGTCTTGACATCATTGAAGGCATCAGCTATTGGCGATCGCTCTGACCATCGTCGATCCCTGAGATCATCGTCTGTCAGCACAACCCGAATGTGCATTTCTCTATAAATTAACAAAATGTTCAGACAGTCTCTTGTTGGTTTTTCCGACACATTCAGGATCATTACCGCTTTTGTCGGTGTTGCTGTGGCTCGCTTCGTGCGTATGCTTGTAAAATTTATATTTTAAAGCCTCATTATTATGGTTTAGTATTTCTCTGCAATGTAGAACAGTGTTAGCAATGTTACTAATAACATTCTTTCTCAGCCCTGGAACTCAAACCATTTTCTGATGCCCCCCCTCCCCACCCCCAAAAAAATATATTCAAGTAATTAAATTAATATCATAAACGTGCGACTAGTCGACTAATGGCTTATATTAACGCCTACTAGTCAACTAGGAAAATCTTTGGTCGGGGGCAGCTCTATTTAAAAGTAGACAATTCAAGCTTTCTATAGACATATTTCTCATGTCTGCGGGGCAAGTATACGCTGAGTTTCGGTTCATTTTCGTGATGCGCTCCAGACAGAAGTTCACGGAGACCGAGACAGCAGAAAGCACGTTTTGCTGTTATTGTGAGTGTACACAAATAAAAGTAAACCCTTTATAGTTTCGAATGATGTCTTACTTTTATCTGTTTGACTCAAATATGAGTATTTCTTTCTGCTGTTATCAGGGAAAAAGTCAGCCTCTGCTGACCACAGAGGATTGACTATGTTATGTTATCAATATAAAAAAAAAAACAACTCAAACAGGAGCAATTCAAATATAGAATTTTGGGGGCATTTCCAACCCTGCACGATGCTATTTTGAGCCAACGCCTGATTAGCTTGCATGTTGTTAAGCTTAATGGAGGGCTATTGCCTAAGTTCTGCTGGCTCTATGGAGATTTTTTTTATATAGTGGTTTAATTTCACAGCAGTGGCAAACAATGTCGAAGTTTAGGGGAGATATTATCCTTACCTGGCTGTCACAAATGCAGGCTGGTCAGGTAGACTTTGATGTTGTGTGGAGGCTGTGACAAAGAATGTAAAATAGGGGGAGGGGCAGGGGCTTGTGTGGTCTCGCTGAATTACAACTTAATACAATGATGTCAGGCACACGTTTAATTGAGAATTGATGTAAGGGCCAAATTTAAATAAAAACTAAAATATAAATTAAAAAATAAGAAATTACTTGCAAAAAAGGCACTGATCTAGTGGGTGGGTGCTTGAGCACCACTTGGGGTCTATCTGTGCACGTGACTGCCTGCATGAGTTTCGTCGACAGTCAGAGGCGGCACCAAATTTTGACGGGGGCGGCCGCCTCATAATTCTCTATGCAGGAAAAACCCTGAGGCCACACACTGTGTTCAGACTGCAACTAATAGACCCCAACTTTATTCTTAGTGTGCCTGCTCATGTCTGTGGATTGTTAGTGTTTCCCTTTTTCTGTAGTCTGCATCAATTGGTAGAGCTTACAAACATGCATAATCCATAAACAGCCATTCAAGTTTTGTAAGTGCATTTAAAAAAAGAGAACCAATTGAAACATAGGAAATAGGTCTCATGATTATTTTGGTCAGCATTCCTGGTTTATGTTTGGAAGGTGAACAAAGACTAATCGCTGTCGATCAGTTGGATGAGGCCAGTCATTTTAAATTTGCCACAGAGCTAATTGGTTTATTGCCTGGCATTCAGATAATTGCAAACAAATATACAATTTGTGATGGGGGAAAAAGTGGTATTCTGCTATATGCATCAGGCAGATATGATGCTCCCAGCCTTCTAAATCGAGGGAGCAAGAATCCCCTATTTATTTTATTTTTTTCCCAAATGCTCTACATAGCGGCATGGAGTGCACTGGGACTGTATGGGCAGGAAATTGATCTAATTATCTCATCAGGCTTTAGACTTCACAGATATTTACTTTGATCTAGCACTACAGTGAAATGACTGCACATCAGTGAAGGGGCTGGTTTACTTGTGGCGTAGTGAAAATCAGCCCTGCCACTTTAAGGATCCTCCACCAAACCCAAACCTGTGAAGATAAAATGGCAGCTTGTTAAAGAGCACGAGGTGAAGTGTTACTGGTGAGGGGTGCAGTTTTTGCAGTGCTGGTGCATGGAGAATGTTTGCCATTGTGTACGTGTGATGTGAGTAACAGGAACGCCAGGAAGAGTGAGGACTAAACAAAGAGGGACTGATAATCAGCGGTGAGCACCACAAAGTGTAGCCAGCATTATTGACAGGAAAAAGCTACCAGACTGACAACTTTTAGGTTTTGTGTGGAGAGGCATTAGTTCGCTCAATTGCTCTACAACCAAGTTTAAATGGAGCCAAGCATCAGAAGTTGAGGTGATCACATGTATCTTCCTACAGTGCCTCACAAAAATCAAGGTGCATGCAGACTAGGGCTGAAACGATTAGTCAACGTTATCGACAACGTCGACAATAAAACATTTTCGACAAAAATGTTTGTTGTCGAATAGTCGTTTGATCTTAACGTAACATAAGATCATATTAAACTCTAATGAAGAGCAGCACTGCAGCTCGCGCCTGACTGAGGAGAGGAAGAAAACACATCTCACAGTCCAGACGCACTCTAAACTTTCCAAACAGCTTCAGGTGATGTAGATCGCAAAGAATGAGGGAATTATAATGCAAAAATACAAAAAAGTAAATACAGAAGCACTCTTGTTGTGGAATAAGCAGCAAAACTTGCGTGTCTAGCGTCTTTAAAGGAAACACCCTGGCATTACATCTTTAATGCAGTTTTATTTAATGCGTTATAGCTTTATTAAAGTTAAAATAATAAGGAAACTGGCATTTCTCTGTGCGGTCAGCGCCTCTTCTATGAGTTGCACGAAGTGTCCCGATATAAGGGGGAAAGATTGAAACTGCACCCGGCTGAGGTACATTCTGTTGCGGGGACGCTCATCCCTCGAGTGCGCGCGCTTCATGCAGCTAGATTATAACGTGATGGCAACTTATTGAATCATAATATATGTCACTGTGCATTTCTTATCATGAAGAAAATTGGCAAAACGCAGCTTTATTAATAAGAAAGAGTTTGTTTTTTTGTGAGTTAAATATGGATTGAAGTGAACAAAAAGGTGAGAGAGGGTAGTCTTCGCCCCATTATACACTGCAAAAAAATACATTTTTTATTTGTTTTGGCTTGTTTTCCAATATAGATATCTAAAACTCCTTTAAAACAACGTACATTTGTATACTGCAGAAGATTTTTTTTTTTTTTATTATCTGAGAATGTTGAATATAATATTAAAAATATTTTAAAATATCTAAAAATCCTTTAAAAAAAGATGCTGAGAAGCAGCATATTAGATGTTTAGATTTGCTTTTAGAGAATACATCTTGAATATAAGTGTATTTTGTCTTTACTGCACTCGCAGAAGTATAACCAAGTGAAAAATACACTTACAGTGCATCCGGAAAGTATTCACAGTGCTTCACTTTTTCCACATTTTGTTATGTGTCAGCTTTATTCCAAAATGGATTAAATTCATTAATTTCCTCAAAATTCTACAAACAATGCCCCATAATGACAACGTGAAAGAAGTTTGTTTGAAATCTTTGCAAATTTATAAAAATTAAAAAAAAAAAAATCACATGTACATAAGTATTCACAGCCTTTGCTCAATACTTTGTGGAAGCACCTTTGGCACCAATTACAGCCTCAAGTCTTTTTGAGTATGATGCTACAAGCTTGGCACACCTATTTTTGGGCAGTTTCTCCCATTCTTCTTTGCAGGACCTCTCAAGCTCCATCAGGTTGGATGGGGAGCGTCGGTGCACAGCCATTTTCAGATCTCTCCAGAGATGTTCAATCGGGTTCAAGTCTGGGCTCTGGCTGGGCCACTCAAGGACATTCACAGAGTTGCCCCGGAGCCACTCCTTTGTTATTTTGGCTGTGTGCTTAGGGTCGTTGTCCTGTTGGAAGATGAACCTTTACACCAGTCTGAGGTCCAGAGCGCTCTGGAGCAGGTTTTCATCAAGGATGTCTCTGTACATTGCTGCATTCAACTTTCCCTCGATCCTGACTAGTCTCCCAGTTCCTGCCGCTGAAAAACATCCCCACAGCATGATGCTGCCACCACCATGCTTCACTGTAGGGATGGTAATGGCCAGGTGATGAGCGGTGCCTGGTTTCCTCCAGACATGATGCTTGCCATTCAGACCAAAGAGTTCAATCTTTGTTTCTCATGGTCTGAGAGTCCTTCAGGTGCCTTTTGGCAAACTCCAGGCGGGCTGTCATGTGCCTTTTACTGAGGAGTGGCTTCCGTCTGGCCACTCTACCATACAGGCCTGATTGGTGGAGTGCTGTAGAGATGGTTGTTCTTCTGGAAGGTTCTCCTCTCTCCACAGAGAAATGCTGGAGCTCTGTCGGAGTGACCATCGGGTTCTTGGTCACCTCCCTGACTAAGGCCCTTCTCCCCCGATCGCTCAGTTTGGCCAGGCGGCCAGCTCTAGGAAGAGTCCTGGTGGTTCCAAACTTCTTCCATTTATGGATGATGGAGGCCACTGTGCTCATTGGGACCTTCAATGCTGCAGACATTTTTCTGTACCCTTCCCCAGATCTGTGCGTCGATACAATCCTGTCTCGGAGGTCTACAGACAATTCCTTGGACTTCATGGCTTGGTTTGTGCTCTGACGTGCACTGTTAACTATGGGACCTTATATAGACAGGTGTGTGACTTTCCAAATCATGTCCAATCAACTGAATTTACCACAGGTGGACTCCAATCAAGTTGTAGAAACATCTCAAGGATGATCAGTGGAAACAGGATGCACCTGAGCTCAATTTTGAGTGTCATGGCAAAGGCCGTGAATACTTATGTACATGTGATTTTTTTTTTTCGTTTTTTTATTTTTAATAAATTTGCAAAGATTTCAAACAAACTTCTTTCATGTTGTCATTATGGGATATTGTTTGTAGAATTTTGAGGAAAATAATGAATTTAATCCATTTTGGAATAAGGCTGTAACATAACAAAATGTGGAAAAAGTGAAGCGCTGTGAATACTTTCCGGATGCACTGTAAATACAAAATACACTTATTTAAGATACATTCTCTTAAAGCAAGTCTGAATATCTTATATGTTACTTCTCAAGTAAATGTAGCTTGTTTTAAGGATTTTTAGACCATTTTAAATGAAAAAAAAAAAGACAAATACACTTGATAACAATAGGATTTTTTTGTAGTGAAATTTTTACTGAATTAAACATAATTAAAAGTATTTTTTCCCTTTAATTCAGTGAATGTCATTTAGAGATATTTTTAAAAGATGATTTTGTCCTCTTTATTGTCAGCAAGCACATTTAATACAACCTTTTAAGTCGGGGCACAAGCTGAATAGTCGGTTTAGAGCTAATGATTAATCTTTGCAATAATTCCCCATTTGCCAGTGGACATGTGGAGAACTATGTCTTCAGTAAACTCTCTCTCTCAACTGATTGAAACACAACTTTGACTCATAGTCATCATTGTTCATACTAGTATAGCTGTATTCCCCTACATCAGTTTATAGGAAGACGTGTATTAGGCCTGGTAATCCAAACTAAATCAAGTTTGCTTTTTTTTTTTTTTTTTAAACCTCCTGATCTCCCACACTCCTCTTTTTCAGATGCTTATCAGGTCTTATTAAATCCCTTCTATGTTTCTAAAACACACAAACCAACTCATGTTTTGTTATCATTCTAATACACTAAATGTGAAGGTACTAAATAGTGCCACATATACAGTATTTGTAACCCAAGAATTTCTTCCCTCTCTTTTTTTTTTTTTTTTTTTGTGTGTGTGTGTGTGTGTGTGTGTGTCCTCATTCCCATTTAAAAAGTATAGAGAATAGATTTAGCTGCAGCATCCTGGTGAGATGAAAGTCCAATTATCTCCACAAATGAAAGTAGAAGCCCTAATTAGGACTGAACCAAATCTGCATGAGGGGAATGTGTGCAGCCATAGAGATGGACAGTCAGGCAGTCTCCTTAGTGACTGGAGGCAAAAAGGAGGAGGGAGAACCAGAAAGGTGAGAATGAGAGGAAGAGACAGGAAAGGATGGTACCTGCTCAGAACTGGCCAAGGTGCATTTGCTACCTTGAGAGCCCAGACCAGTTGCTAAGGCCCTGAGATTACGAATGCTACACATCTGCTTTTTCCAGCATAAGCTTTGATCTGTGCTCTGTCAGCAGGGGGCCGCTAACAAAACAAGCTTTCAATGTTCTCCCCGGCTACAAGCTCTATCTCCCCTCTCCAGGCTTTAGCACTATTTACTAGTGCCATAATGCATGGCAATTTGCTTCATGGCCATGTCTCAACTGTATTTTGCATGCAGACTTTTGTCTCAAGGCCAGTAAGATGCAACAAAATATTTGGGTGAAAAGGCGTTAGCCCAAATGAGTAGCTCACCTAATTTACTCACCCTCATCTCGATCCAAACCTGTATGACTTTCTTAATTATGCAGAACATAAAAGGACAAATATTCATGAATATCCTGGTCCATTTTTTTTTTTTTTCAATACAATGGCAATTGATAGTGACTCAATTTAAAGCTTTCAAAAACCACCCAAGATTATCATAAAAGTAGCCCATGCGACCCGTGCGTCATATTCCAAATCTTGTGAAGACATACGATTTCATTAAAATCTATCGTATGCCTTCAGAGGACTTTGAATATGATTCATGAGTCCCATGGACTACTTTTATTATAATTTTGCATCCATTTTGAAGATTTGTATTGAAAAGTACTGACTGGGATATTCATTAAACTTTTCCCATTTGTTTTCCACACAAGATAGAAAAGCAGATGGGTTTGGAACAACATGAGGGTGAGTAAATTGACAGATTGTTTTTTTTTTTTTTTTTATATATATATATATTCCTTTAACTGAAAAATGGGGAGGCCCCATCTAAGAGTGTGTGCTCAAAGAGCACTTTCATATGGCAGCCACTGCCCACATGCCTGCCTCAGCATCCTATGTGATACTACTCACCTCCAGCCATTTCATCCACCTCTGAGGCTGTACAAAACAATGCCATGCTTCAAGGGAAAATCACACCACCATTATTAAATTTACACTCTCATATCTGCTTCATACAGATGGCCTGTGTGACAATCAATCCCTCCCAGGCGTCTTTACATTAGTGGTTATAAAGTATTTTTATGGAACCATAGAGGTGCTAGTATTACAGTGTTACACTACGTAATCATCTTGTTTCACCACTCATATACTTCCATTTTGCTCTCATGTGGCAGGCGGTCAGGGGATGAATAGGAGCATAGCATGCTTTCCATCCCAAGCAGAGGATTAAGGCAAACCCCCGAGCTTACCTGTGGCTTTCAGATGCGTCTCTAATATCAAACAGCCAGCCGTCTTACTGTGTCTGTATAATACAGGCCTGCTACCTTTCCAACACTGTGATTTATTGTGTTGTTGCTTGTCGCAGCTGAATAGTCACCGATATTCAGTGGCCATTAAATAGAAAGGGAGATATGGAAGGATGTTCTTTCACGGTATCAGATTAACAGTTTGTTGATGTACCACATATATCTTTGGAGAAATGAAATGCTTGTTGGCTGTGAAGTGTCATCCTGCAAGGAAGTATGATGCATCCTGCAAATATGCTATTTGGGGCATTTGATTTCATTGTGACTACCAGGATTTGAATGAAGGTGTTTTCAACGTTTCAATGTTAAGACAAACCCTTTATGTCAAAGGTAGAAAACCTTATAATGCTTCAATTGATCGAAAGGACAAATGTTAATTGTTTCTAATTGATTGTTTCACTATTGTGGTTTGTAACAACAATACATTAACAATAGTGACTGTCACTATTGTCAGGAATTAAATAAACGTTTGAATCATTTGGTAAGACGAAAAACTAAGAACACACACTCTCATGTGCTTCCTCTGCACCCTCAAACTGTGGATGAATTAATAGATAGAAGGAGAGAAACCACTTTTTTTCACTCTCTCTTCAGCTTTTTTTTTTTTCGTTTTTTTTTTTTAATGTGACAGCACAATGCCACCTACCGCTGTGATGGTACATTTTAAGGCGTGCGCAGCATCAATAAATAATGTGCCGAGTGTCGGAGTGCAGCACGTAATCAGCCCCAGTGCGCTGCTGCGCCAAAACAACATCATCCCCCTCTTGATCTGCCATCTAACTAACGCACTACTTAAAGGACCACAATTATCTCCAACAATCGGCCCATAACAACAGCTGTGCTGCTACCTGGTTGACGTGCTGTGTGGCACAGGTCTATAATGTGAAGAGCCTGTTTAGGCTAGTTGAATCTGCTAGTTGGAGCTGTTTTTATCTCTGTAGAGCACCAAAGACCATCTACTTGACATGTAAAATGGGTTATATACCCTTAACATTGTTCATATGACAGCAGGTCAGTACTTAACTATTGTTCTCTATCACCTTGATGTTTTTCACTGTGTGGTGTTATGTAAGTATCTTTGGCGTCTCTTAATACATGAAAAGGCTGCATTTTAAAACTGTAGTGGCCTGTGGTGTGTGCTGAACTTGGATACATTCTTTAGTGTCAGAACACAATTTATAATGTCAAAACAGGATCATTCTTTTGTAGCGAATCTGAATAAGCTTTCAAAGTACAGAGTGTGTTCAAGTGGTGTATTCTGTGAAGCATAGATTCAGTCTGCCTATTTACTAGATCTATCTACATTTACATCGTTTATTCACATCTCCAGAGTGATTGCGAGAGAACGCTTCCACAAGACTAACCATCCATCTTTCACCATTGTGAATATCTTTTTATCACCTGAAGAAATATTTTCTCTTCCTCCCTTAACTACATTTTATGCTGTTTATATTCCATTTTTATTTTTCTGATGGTTAAATCTCTACATTTGGGCCAAACTTTATAGCAAAAAGAGCTGGCATGAGTGTTGGCTTCTCTCTCCCAGGAGAAACCATGGCACTACCAGCTGTCTGCGCTCTGGATCCAGGGCTGAGGTTGTTCTTGCAGCTAACCCCATGGGTGTGGATACTGGTTAATGGCCTTGGTATTTAGACACACACAATGGGCTCGGTCGTAAGGAAGTGCCACGTTTAAACTAGCACTCATCATTGTCTCTGAGGAACTGGGCTCTGCCATATTGTCTTCTCTCATCTCCAGGGCCTTGATCCCGACCTGAAGCTGCATTAAGCACTTCTTCAAATTCATCTTGGGGCTGCTCCCGTCATCTATCCTCTCCCCTATCTCTTCTGCTCATCAGCATAACATTGTCTTCAAAGTAATTAACTTAGATTAGAACAGCTGGCCAGGTGGACTTGAAGCCAGTGCTGGCAAAGCTGTTTTTTCTTTTCTTTTTTTTTTCTTTCTTTTTTCTTTTTTTTTTTTCTTTTTTTCTCTGTGCTTGTATATATGTGTATTGTGATTATCCAACTCAGGGGAAAGGTTTAATTAGGTCAGCTCACCAGTCAAAGACCCTCAAGGGTCATGGCGAGCTGGTCTAATTTATCTGTGTATTATGATTAGGTTAAAGGGCCAATTAAATCAAATGTGATTTGGCCTTTATAGCAACAGGAGGCACAAGGTAGTGCAATGCCCCCAGTTTGTGGTCCCTGCTCGCCCACGATCATTAGCGAGAGGACGGTTCATTGCAGAACGAGGCTGGTGGAAATCATGGAGTCAAACTGCTTCATGCCATTGTCACAGCAGGATCGCCCCTCATTCAGGCTTCATATTGAACCCCTGCGTGGCTTGTTTGTGTTCATACATGCAAATGATGAATTACTGATTCTAAAACTTTTCCCAATTTGATGCGAGTCCGCACACTACATCACTTTATACAAGCACTTGCAGTGCATGTTTGGCCTTGAAAAGAGCTTTTTCTAACCCAAGGATGCGCAATGGCTAATGAACACACTGATTTAAAGCATGTCCTGATGCTTGGTTCACATCAATAGTTCTTTTTTTATTTTAATTTTTCTTGTTGTGTCCCACCCTATGCTGTTTCACTATCATCATGATCACTGAAGCGTAAAGGTGAAGAAATCCCTTCATTCCTGAGCCGAAGTAAGAGGGTTATCGCTGGTCATTATCCCATCCACTAAACTGTAGATCACTTCAAACAGCCATCCGAGCTCTTGGCCGATATCCCTCTGTGTGACTTTCAAAATACTGAATCTTCACAAGTGTACAAAGCAACATGCACACCCACACAATCCCTAGTGTTTTCTTTTCTAATGAGCACTGGCATGTCAACTAAACGGAAAAATGAATCAAAAGTAGAACAGTAGAGTTTGCCATCTCTGCTATTTCTTCCCTCTCTGTCCTCCACTTTTAATCTTTCAGCAACTGTATGGGACTCGAGTCTCTCATTAATGGCCACAACTTTCGGAATCCCACAGCTCCTAAAGCTCGAATCTTATTGAAACTATTTGTACTTGTAGATTCATCTGTATTCAATTTAGTCAACGAGAGCTACACTTCACCAATGAATAGGACTGCAATGCATTTTGAAAATAATTCTTGACATGGAAACAGTGAAAATGAAGGACAAGAGCAAAAACAAACAGGCAGACAGTGGTGAATCAATTTTATTGATGATGTGCTTATTGCACTGTGACCGTATTTAGCTACATGCATTTGGCCCTGCTGTTTTAGCTACATGATGCTTACATCAAAATCACTTTTGGAGCTGTACTGTGTTTACAGTAAATGAGAAATCTCCAAGGTTTTTTTTTCTTTTTTTTTTTTTCTTTTTCTGTTTCACCTTTTTCTTTCTCTCTGCCAGTTAACATTTCCACCAGGTGGCTATTAGGTTCTTTATTGTCAATGAGGCTCTTAAAGTCCTTAAAGTCAAAAAGTGATGAAAAAGCAAAGAACTAAGCCATTAATCTCAAGTGGTACTTCTGTTTGGTGGTACATTTCGAAGCATTTCAGATTGTTTATATGTTCTATGAGGTGTAATATCTTTGTTCTCTAATGTAGCATTAATCACAATATCCTTTGACATGTATAAAGAGTCAGGGTATAATTTTCTTTGTTCTCAACCCTGCTTCTCCTGTAGCTGCTTACATCTGAGATGGAGTCAATTTAGTCTGTGCTGTTTGCCAATGAAATTGTGTCCTAAGAGGACCTAGAGCTTATGTTGCAACTTGTATAAAGCTAGTGGGATTTGAGCATAGTTCTGCTTTCTGTGCAGTTTTGTTTAATTATGTAAGAATTGGGACCATTTCAGTTATATATATATATATATATATATATATATATATATATATATATATATATATATATATATATATATATATATATTTTTTTCTTTTTTCTTTTTTTTTCTTTTTTTACAAAAGTTACATTTACAGATTTTTCCACCAGCAACTTTACCATATTTACATAATTGTACGGAATGTTAATGCAATTTTATAATACATTATTTGTCTTTTTTTTTTTTTTTTTTTTTGCTGATATAATACATTTAGAGACTGAATGTACTACTTAAATGAATGATAAATTGAACTACTTAAATGTGAATGGTTTGCTGAGAAGTTTAGAGGAATTATTTCCAAGGTGACTTTTGGTGTTATATCTTACTTAAATGGGGACATCTGTGGCAACAAATTTGTGTCACTAATAATTCATGCTACACAACTGTCTGTGCATGATTTATTCAGGACAGGGATTAATTAATACATTCAATCAATGGAGCTAATTAAAAACACAGTGGGAGCTTTGCACAGACAGCCAGCATGACCAGGCAGAGCTGTAGTATGAGATGCGTGTATGTGAGTATGTGTGTTTGTGTGTGTAAGAGGAAGAAAAGGGAGAAAACTGATGAGTATTTAATTTTGATTGCCCCATCCAGCACATACACCTCACAGATAAAGGGGTCATGGGTATCTGGGAGAGTAGAGTGGACAGGCCTCATAACAAGTGCCGGTGTTTCGCTTGGTAGTATCATTCAGCACTGCCACTCCTTCCCATTTATCATTAAGAATGTCATCATCCCTCTCTCAGTTTTCCTTCTCGCTGCATCCCCCACTTTTTCGTTCCATACCCACACTCTCCCCTTCCACAGGGACATGCTGATACCTAAGAGCACAAAAAACATGTGACAATGCGCTAGTCGTCTCAACGGAGAGCCATTTCCCAAGCAGCCCGAGCAACGGCAGGTCGCTCAAAAAAGACGACAACAAAGAGAGTAGAAAATAGAGAGTAGAGAGTAGTTTTCCCCTCCTGTCACTTAAGTGAAACTTTTTTCACACTCTCACTGTGGAAATGGCACACTGATGTTGCTTCTTACCCTTCCTACCTTACTTCTCTCCTTGTCTCTCTGTCTCTGTTGAAACTGTTGTTCATGTTTTGGTGGAGCTGTGTTTCTTGCCTTTAATGTTACCTTTAGGGCTCATATGCACTAATTGGAAAGTTTGATTAGTGAAGCTGCATGGTTTTTTTTAAAGCCTGCTGAGTGGACTACACAGGAGGAGTCAGTTTAAAGCTTAAAACTTTCACTCCCATTCTATTCTCTCCTTTTCCATGCACATCTAACTGTCTGTCTGTCTGTCTATTGATCAATCGTTTTTTGTAATTCAGTAAAATACACACTGTAAAGCAATGCTTTGTTTGATTAAAATGAGCATTCATTACAGGCAGTACAACAGATACTACCATGGTGTATACATACTAAAAATAATATTATTGTTTTTAACGTTTTTAATGTTGTATCATTATAAATATTATATAAATTATATTATTTATTAATACTCTTTACAAAATGCTCATTTAATCATTGTTTTTATTCAAAATACTGTAATTATTGTAAATAATGTAATAAAAAAAATAATAATCTTAATGTTTCTAAAATGGCTTGATTTTGGGGTGAAATAAAACATGGACATGTTCTTGACAGGTTTCATGAAATTATAAATACATACACACTACACCATTGCTCAACTGATGCCATTTGTGAAGTGTTGTCTTTTCCACAGTGAATTAGAGTGATTTGGCCCATTAATTTTTGAATTTATACTTATTCTGTTCTAAAACCAACTGGACTCTTTGATGCGCAGCACTATGAAATGACAGCTGAGTTGTCATATACGATTACGGCACAGTCTTTTATCCTAAGCCCAGACTCTTTGGGATAAGAGATGATGGAGAGGGGTCTATCCACGCTAATCTTTTTCCTTCTGGCCTAAATTCTTTGTTGAAAACCCTGACACTAAGGCATTTAAGCGGCTCTCCCATGGAATTCACACCCCTACTGTATGTACAGCTCTGAAGACAAATGAACAGGCCTCCCTGGCAGCGACTCAAACACACATACAGACACACACACTTGTTCATCCTCCCCACTGTGTCTCCCATTAATGATTAGCTGAGCTTCCCAACAGTTTGCACCAGTTTGCTTCAGGTGAGGATTAGCCTGGTCAGCCCCATTCCTTCCTCTCCTCCATCCAGCATTCCTCCGCCACCTTCTATCTATCCTAAGGCCCTCTCTCTACTTTAAAGGAATTCCCTTCCTGCCTCATCCACAAAGCTTTTGCCAAATGAGGTGCATGAACTATGGTGTCGGCCTTCCCATTTCTTCCAGCCAATATGATCCTCCAATTCTGATGATGCAACACCCTGTTTTGTGCAGCATGGAAACAACAAGGCAGCAAGGCATGACCCAATTTTATTTCACTTATTATAAAACATGTCCGTCCCATTCATAAATGTGTCCTAACCCTCCAGCAGACTCTTGTTTAAACACACCACACAGAGTTCCGGCAATTTGTCAGCTATATTAAATGTGCGGGGCTACAAAAAGAATAAATGATGTGAGCCTTATTTGAACCGTTCTATCAAAAAGGCTCTTAGAGTGTTCTGTGAAGCATATTAGGGGTTATTTGTCAATGGAAGGTTCCTCACATACCTCATGACTGTTATCTAAGATGTTGATCAGATTCAGTTTGTACTGGTCTATAGTACAGTAGGTCCAGATTTCGAGTATTCACTCTTGCTTGAGGCCAGTTAAGTCAGACATGCGGGTTAATTTCTTCCATAAACAAATTGATTTTAAATGCTAACTTATCAACATTTAAAGGCAGACCTACAAGGTTGTTTATTGATGATAAATGCTTCTGTTGAAGCCATCCGTCTGAGTTATTTCAATTTCATTGTTTAAAAATCATCTTTAATAGCGGTATTCCTGTTGAACAACTACATTACCCATAGTCCAGCAGAGAGAGCTTCACCAATCAGAGAACTGAGGCCAACAAAGCCCGCAAAATATGACCGGAAGTGGCCATCCACTCTCAGAGTTTTACACTCTGAATAACGAGTGTATCTCCCTGGGTTAAAATCAATAGTTTAAAATATTTCCATAGTTTTATATTTGATTACATCATCTGCAATGCTTCATGGGATTGTAGTCCGTACCCTTGTGAAAGATGATAAGTACACAGACTTGTACCTTTGTCTTTTTGTCTGATTTTCAAATACTTGATTGCCTTAAAACAAAGTCTGTAATGTTGCGATTCGCCTCTGTGCTGGTTGGTTTGGTTAATGCTTTACAACTCTTTAATGGAGGATTTTTTTTTAAAGTCTATGGAAGAAATGAATGGGGAAAATACTTCCGGAACCCAGACGGCTGAAAAAGTGGGCGGGTATTGTTGCGCTCTTTAGTCTTTTAAAGTTTTAATTTAATTATGTTGTACATTTGAACCATCAGGCTGGATAACAGATGCATAGAGTAGCACATTTTCATTTACTATTTGCCAGAACTTTCTCTCAGATATGTGGAAAAACACAGAAATGCTGTGCAGGTGCCTTCCTCGCATGTGAGCATTATTGTGGCAACCATTCGTGCAATTGTGGCTGCATGTTGTCTGTGGTTTCAAAGTTTTGTTTTTTTTCTCTTCTTCTTCACTGTGTATTGCTTTCATGATTTATTAAATAACATGTAATCATCAGCGTCTACATCTGATCATGTTGTGTGTAGTTACAGTACATTTAGAACTAATTCTTTTCAGGTGGCCAAAGTAGCCAGGAGAGATGTTTTGATGGATCAGAGGAACTGGCAGTGCGAGAGAAAATTCAGTGTTGTTTTAGGAAGTTTCATGACTCATTACAGAGATTTTGAGACTTTATTCCTGATTTTATGTGCACTTAAAAGATAGCATATTTGCTTGTTATTTCTTGGAAAATAACATAACACTGGCTGTGGACTATTTTTGTAATGGTTTTGCTGGGTGCTTAATGCTTAGGCTACTTTTAATATCTTATAATAATATCTTACACAAATTTTCTCCTATGCAACCTTCCTCAGAAAAACTTGCAAGAAGTGTTTGTAACCAAGTGCCCTAAAAAACAACTAAGTTCAGTTAGAATTTCTAATTGTTCCTGTGTAATGGTAAACCAAGTGTCTTAGTCAGGTGATGCTCAATCTGAACATCATTTCAGCCGGTTCCTAAAGATGTCTTGGTGTGCTGGTTTTCTGTGGCTTTCAAAAGCAAACTGTATGGAGTGGGTTAAGCAAAAAAAAAAAAAGAAAAAAAAAAGAGGTGTGCTTGGGGACATCTTATTAGAGCCCGATATGAGAGTTTTGAGATCAGTACCAATTTTAGAGGGGGAAAATTCACTGATTACCGATATGGTGGCCGAAATAGCTCATTTTTGAGCTGGAATGAAAACAGACCTTTTCTATGTGGATTGTGCACCGATTTTGCACTGATATGACTATGCAAAGGTACTCAGAAGGCTGCTTTCATAAACAAATATTTTATATCAAAGAATATTTGACATTATTATTATACATTGTCAACAAATTCTAGAAATGAACACAAACAAAATAAAGAATAAATAAATACAATAAATAGCTTAAAAAACATCAGTACTGTATGTTCAGTATCAGTCAGTTGCTGACCATTTAAATAAAAATACAATAAATGGCTAAATAAAAATCAGTACTGTATGTTTAGTATCAGTCAGTGGCTGACCATCAGGGGTGTAATGTAATGTAATACTCACATTACTGTAGTTAAGTAGTTTTTCCAAGGAATTGTACTTTTTTTAAGTAGTTTAAAATTTTTATACTTTTACTTCTACTTGAGGACATTTTAAGTGCTGTAACTGTACTTTTACTGTGCTATTTTCCCACCGTCTGTGTTTGCTACTTCCCTGTCCTGATTTTATTTTTATCTATCAACATGATTGGCTAGGGAGAGTCTCGTGACTCCCGTCAAATCAAATCACATGTAAAAAACTTGAACGGCAGCTGTAGATCAGGCGCCAACTGTTATGGATGTGGAGGATGCCTCAAACACATTTCAACACCTGAACATCACAGCTGCACCTGAAAGGGCTTTTCGCAGTGAAAAAGGCTAATTACCTGACTGTGTCATGTGAGTTTAACTTGCTCAAGCCAGATATCAGCATTAATCCTGCCTCTAATTTTAAGAAACATATCATGGTAAATTTCATATTTCTGCTTACTAGATTCTGTGTCTATAATGTAGCCTGTAAATTAGGTATCTATCACTGAGATTATTGGGTTGATGTGAGAGATTAAGGCAATGTTATCAACAGGGCTGGGCGATAAAACAATCGTGATGTTTATCTGAAAAAAAGAGAGAGCTGTCCTCGATATCGATGATGAACTTCTGAGTAATTTTCTATACTTAGCCTATGTTCTACATCTAGACCAGGGCTGTTCATTACATCAATCGTGATAACAAGACAACCACTGGTTGGTTGATCTAGATAAAATATAAAAGATTGACTTTTTATTTCCTGCCGTCTGTAGCTACGTGCTGTTTGATTGACAGGCGGCTAATGTTTGTGCGCTAATGCTGACTTATGTGATTTTTGGAACGTCAAAATTTTGGCACCCATTCACTTGCATTGTATGGACCAAAAGAGCTGAGATATTATTCTAAAAATCTTAATTTGTATTATGCTGAAAAAAGAAAGTCATACACATCTGGGATGGCATAAGGGTGACTAAATGATGAGAGAATTTTCATTTTTGTGTGAATTATTCCTTTAAAGCCCGATGCGGCCCCTGTACCAAACAACTGCTCTACTGCCTCTATTGTGTGGGACATGACGTGCCAAGTGACCCTGCTTTTTTAGTGTTTTTTTTTTTTTTTTTTTTGTTTTTTTGCATTCCTTGCATTATTTTGAACATTTTTTATGCACAACAATAACTTTTTTAGTTGACATTAAGGGAAATATAGACCCTACACATAAACTGATTTTAATGTAATTATTTCATACATTATGATATTGAAAATAACTTTTTCATCTTTTCATTTCTGTAATCATGTCACCCTTTTTTTTTTTTTTTTTAAATCAGATGTACATATAGTGTTTACAGTATCATAGATAAGCGATGTATTTTAAAAGCTGTCAATCACAAACACCTATAAAATACCAATATTTTTTTATTCTTTCTGGCAAACAACAACATTTTCACAACTCAGTACTCAATACGTACTACTCATGAGTACTTTTAAATGAGCTACTCTTTTACTCTTACTTGAGTAGTTTTTAGGACAGGTACTTTTACTCTACTCAAACTACATTTTTATGAAATAACAGTACTTTTACTTGAGTATTATTTTTCAGTACTCTTTCACCCCTGCTGACCATTAAAATAAAGAATGAATTCAAATAAAATAAATAAACAGTTATTATCGGCTGATATTAGCTTTTCACCGATATATCGGTATCGGCGTATATGTTTACCGATATGCACAGATATGAAAACTTTTTTCAGAACATATAATGCAGAAAAAAATGCTTGAATTGGTGTCATAACGTAGTTTGTCCAGCAAAGCGAGCTCCGACTCCATTGTTTACAGAGCTGAGCCTACGTGGCTCTGCAGACAGGGCGGAGTTAAGCGGTGTCTTCTCAGTTGCTAACTAGTTTGTGAAATACATACTGGAAAGTTAATTAACAATGATCCCATAATTTTCCCTTTTCAATATAACTAATATAACATTAACCCTGTCCCTGACAACCATGTCACTCATGTTTATCACATCTGTTTGCTGTTAGCCAGCTATAGTTTGTCAGTGCATTCAGTAACATAGCAGATTGAAAGTTAAACATCAGAGCATCATTTTGTAGCTCAGCAGACAACGGTGCGGTGGTGGATTGTGTCTGTTGTGTCTTACTGTGAAGACACCGCTTAACTCCGCCCTGTCTGCAGAGCCACATCAGCTCAGCTCTGTAAACAATGGAGTCGGAGCGCGCTTTGCTGGACAAACTATGTTATGACACCAATTCAAGCATTGTTTTCTGCATTATATGTTCTGAAAAAAGTTTCATATCTGCGCATATCGGTAAACAAATACGCAGATACCGATAAAGCGGTCGGGCACTAGTTCTTATAAATTCATTCACAAATCTTGCATGTCAAACCATCGAGATGTTGATGTCATATAGAAAACTGCAGGCCACACCAAGAATAACTACAAACATTGTCTCTTGACCTTACATGTAGAGTCTTAGACATCGTATACAGTGAATGGAGGTGAAGTTGGCAGTGCAGTGAGTGTGGTTTGAGCAAGCAAATCAGTCTCTGGCATTTGGAACTAAATGATCCCATTCTCTCGATCGCTGGACTCCCATGGTGTGGCACTGAAAGCAGGTGTGCCTTTCTCCCCATGGTGTCCTCATTCTTCTGCCTGTGAAACTCTCTTTTTAAAAACACATTTTGAGTAATTTTCCTAAGAGCTCAGCTTCTCGCCAACTGTCGGAAATAGCCTGCAAACTGCAGGGCAAAGCTTCTGGTGCCACAAATGCTTTTACACAAACTTTTTACCTGACATTTTGAAATCCTTGTCATTGTTTGCCATGACTTTACGTTCTGTGGTGTGATACCTTCTTTTCATGCAGTGAAAGAGACAAAAAAAAAAAAAAAAAAAAAACGTAACACTTTACAATAAGGTTCTATTTGTTGACATTAGTTAATGTATTGGGTATCCTGAACAAACAATTAATAATATTATTTTTTACAGCATTTAATAATCTTTGTTAATGTTAGTTTATAAGAAATACAACTGTTCATTGATAGTTAATGTTAGTTCATGGTGTATTATCTAATGTTATATCTAATAGTATATTAACATTAGTATAATAACTAATGTGTATCAATTAATGTTAACCATTTCTTTTTATGTATTAGTATATGTTGAAATGAACATAAACTAAGATTAATAATTGCTATTAAATTATTGCTCATTGTTAATTCAAGTAGAAAAATGTTGTTAACTAATGTTAACAAATGGAACCTTAATGTAAAGTTTTTAATGATTTTTTATTTATTTATTTTATTTTTTATTATTAACACTCTCAGGCATAATATATAGACAACAGTTTATATTACACTGCCCATGTTAATATACTTAATCCTTAAATGCATGGTTATTCAACAAACACTATTACATACTCCGGTCTTTAGAGACCTGGCACATATATCTTTCAGAAATGGATCTACAAAATGCCCAGAGAGTGTACAAATTATAGAATAGAATGTACTGATATATTTTGATGTCTTATTTTTCATTTATCAAAGAGATGATACAGCAAATCAGGACAAATCTAGAACAGGATTCATTACTATCACAGTGCAATTTCATGAGATACAACTGGCTGTTAAACACATCTTGAGCTACACATAACACAAGCTACACTTGAGCTACATATAAGCTACACAAGTATTTTCTCAGGCACTTTTTGAGTCTTAATAGATGCACAGCTTACATGAGTTCAGTAGTACACCAAAATGACAAAAGCCAAATCATACTGTTCATGTGTTACACTTGCTATAGTTTACTTCCATGTTGTTTCTTCATCAAATAGCAATGTCAATTGTAAATCAAGTTAACCACTGAAACATCAGCACCACCTTAAGAAATAGCATGTATAATATGTACAGTATGTCATTAATCTTACAGTTCATACAAAACCCTTTAGTTTAAACAGTTTAGTTCTGTAAAGCTGCTTTGAAACAATGTGTTTTGAAAAGCGCTATTAATATATATATATATATAATTGTATTTGCACAACACAACAAAAGACAAAAGAAAACAAATCAAAACCAATAAATTATAACATTGTGCAGGAGAGGTTTGAATACAAAATGGCTTATAAGATACCTCCCTTATAAAAAAACAAAACAAAAAACAAAAACATACAAAATAATAAAAACAAAAATGGGGGGCCTGGGTAGCTCAGCAAGTAAAGACGCTGACTACCACACTTGGAGTCGCAAGTTTGAATCCAAGGCATGCTGAGTGACTCCAGTTAGGCTTCCTAAGTAACCAACTGGCCTGGTTGCTAGGGTGGGTAGAGTCACGTTGGGTTAACCTCCTCGTGATTGCTATAATGTGGTTCTCGCACTCGATGGGGCACATGGTGAGTTGTGTGTGAATGCCGCAGAAAATAGTGTGAGCCTCCACACGCGCTAGGTCTCCGTGGTAACGCGCTCAACAAGCCACTTGATAAGATGCGCCGATTGACTGTCTCAGATGCGGAGACTGAGATTCGTCCTCCGCCACCCGTATTGAGGCGAGTCACTACACCACCACCAAACACTACACCACCATGCCAAAATTGGGGAGAAAATTTGCATCTTCAAAGTTTCAAGTCTAAGCAGCAATACAAAGATGATAGAAGTACCATTTACACAAAAGTTTATAGTTTGAGATCTAAGCAGAAATACAACATTAATAGACATGTAAAAATTATATAGAAGTACAAACTCCAAAATTGATATACCTAACAATGAAATCCATTAAAAAATGTATGCATCCTTGTTAATTAGAGTCCTTTTCAGATGTTTTTTTAAATAAAGATAATGTAGATGCAGATTGTAAAGGTGAGGGTAGATTGTTCCAAAGAGAAGGTCCTCTGCATTTCAGTGTAGATTGATTTAGGGAAGTCTAACAGTACGGAAGATGTAAGTCCTTAGACTGTCTTGTGAAATAACAGTGAATGTCAGAGGAGAAAATAAATATTTTTTGAAAAACACTAGGCAAATCATGAAGTAGTTATACATAAAAACACAAAAAAAGTTTGGTATAAATTCACATTAAAAATTGATAGTAGTTTATATTTTCTGAATAGAGGAGTAGATGATTCACATATTTTGGCAAAACTAATAATTCTCAAAAATGTATTTTGGATTAGGAAAATCGTATTAAGGTAAATAGGAAATTTAGCCACCCAAACAATATTACAATAGATAATATAAAGATAAATTAAACTGTAATAAAGAATTAAAATGCAAGAATGATTAATCGATGAACTAACTCTACTCAAAATACCAATTGACAATAGTCTTTTTTCAAATCAGATCAATATAATATTTCCATGTTAATTTATCATCTACAATCACTCATAAGAATTTAATATAAGGAACCTGAGTTATTTCAATATTGTCTATGAATAATTTGTCTTTTATCTTTTAAGTACTTTTTTTTTTTTTTTTTTTTTTTTACAAAATATCATATAATTTGATTTTTTTAAAATTTCTTTTTTTAATTATTTTTTTTAGATATATTAAGAGAAAGTTTGTTCATCTGAAACTATTTGGAGATCAATGATAGCTCCTCATTTACTTCTCGAAACAGTGTAATACATTTAAAATTTTCATGTGAAGCAACAAGACATGTGTCATCAGCAAATAAAAGAGGAATTACATTATTGCAGACCCCAGGTAGGTCATTCATATAAATAAAAAAACAATAGAGGTCCATGGATGAATCCCCGAGGAACTCCGCAGAGTATCTTGGCTCTGACTGAGTTATGCTTATTAATAGATACATACAGTTCTCTATCCTTTTATAATCAACCAGCCATTTTAGAGAAACATCATGGAAGCCATATATTTGTAGTTTTGTAATAAGAATGTTGTGATCGACATTGTCAAAGGCCTTTGACAAGTTTAAAAATATGCCAAGAAAGAGGCAGTGGAGATTTGATGAAGAAGCTGCAAAAGAGCCATTTCAGTCTACATTTTTTTTTTAAAGAAATCCATATTGATGGCAATACAGTATGTTGCTCTCATCCATATGTTTTTTGTTTTGTTTTTGTTTTGTTTTTTATTCTTGAATATACTAGTTTTTCAAGAACTTTAGAAAAGTATGGCAAAATAGATATAGGACTAGAGTTAGTAAATATGCTGGTATCACCTGATTTAAACAGCGGTATGACTTTAGCTACTTTAAGGTCTCTTGGTATAAATTTAAGGGATAAAGTAAAAAAATATAAGTCAGGGGCTCAACGATAAAGAGAACTACTTTCATCATTTCATCATGCCCTGCAGAAGTCTTTCATTTCCAGTATAGTGTCGTGCACTTCTTTTAAGGTAGGAGGGTCAAACATGCTTAAGCAAGGATACTGCTCCTTGATGTTCACAAAAAGGGATTCAGCTGTATTTTCAATATTCCTAGCACAGAAGGACCAATATTTACAAAATAATCATTAAAACCATTTGTTATATCAGCAGAACTAGTGAAATTGCTCACACCATGGGATAACTGAAATGGAATAGGTGTGGATGCCTTTTTCTTATTCAGCAATTCATTAATTAGGTTCAACGTAGATTTTATATTACTACGGGTTTGTTCAAATGTATCTGAGTAGTTTCTTTTTTTTTTTTTTTTTTTTTTTTGTGCAATTTGCAGTCATTTTATGAAATGACATATTTTTTTTAATAAAATTTAATATTAAATGGGGTGGGGCTAAAGACACATTTTTTATATCATTATTTTTTTTTTTATAATAGAGGATCTTTGCAGACCTGGAGTAATTCAAAGGCTTAGACTTCCCTTTTTTGTTAATAAAGTGAAAAACATTGATCAAAAACAGATGTAAATGTGTTCATAAATGGAAGATAAGCCAATTCAGCATCACGATGACTGAACACCTTTTCCCATGAAACCTCCCCCATCATGGCTTTAAATGTGTCCTGATTTGTCTTAGTGAAATTATGACATTTTATTCTCAAATAGGTTTTCCTTGTTCGCTAGTTACACACACACACACACACACACACACACATATATATATATATATATATATATTTAAAAAAATGTGTATACATATATATATATATAACATATTGGAAAATTATCAGAAATAATAATCCAGATTTAATTGTATGCTCTAAATAATTTGTAAATATATTATCAATCAAAGTTGAAGAAGTGTTAGTTATCCTAGTTGGTTTGTCATTGGAAGGATAAAGGTAATATGCTTAAAGAATATTCAGGAACTCATTTGATAAATTAGACTTGATTTTTAGGAGATCTGTGTTAAAGTCTCCAAGAAGAATACATGCCTTTCCCTTGTTATTTATCAACTCAGCATTAGCAGACAGAATATCATACAAAATAACAATATCAGAATCTGTTGGATGATAAATACAACCAATTATAACACTTTTCCCTCCAAAGATACTAGAACTTGGTATTTCTATGAAAAGTGATTCAACCCCAATTTTATCAAAACTAATGCTGAGTTCTTTCCTCTCAATGAACTGAAAATTACTGTCAACAAAGACAGAAACTCCTCCACCCCTTTTATTTTTTCTACATGAATGCACAGCATTATATTGAGGTACTGAATTGGAAGATACTACAGTGCATCTGGAAAGTATTCACAGCGCTTCACTTTTTCCACATTTTGTTATGTTACAGCCTTATTCCAAAATGGATTAAATTCATTATTTTCCTCATAATTCTACAAACAATACCCCATAAAGACAACGTGAAAGAAGTTTGTTTGAAGTCTTTGCAAATGTATTAAAAATAAAAAACGGAAAAAATCACATGTACATAAGTATTCACAGCCTTTGCTCAATACTTTGTTGAAGCACCTTTGGCACCAATTACAGCCTCAAGTCTTTTTGATATGATGCTACAAGCTTGGCACACCTATTTTTGGGCAGTTTCTCCCATTCTTCTTTGCAGGACCTCTCAAGCTCCATCAGGTTGGATGGGGAGCGTCGGTGCACAGCCATTTTCAGATCTCTCCAGAGATGTTCAATCGGGTTCAAGTCTGGGCTCTGGCTGGGCCACTCAAGGACATTCACAGAGTTGTCCCATAGCCACTCCTTTGTTATGTTGGCTGTGTGCTTAGGGTCTTTGTCCTGTTGGAAGATGAACCTTCGCCCCAGTCTGAGGTCCAGAGCGCTCTGGAGCAGGTTTTCATCAAGGATGTCTCTGTACATTGCTGCATTCATCTTTCCCTCAATCCTGACTAGTCTCCCAGTTCCTGCCGCTGAAAAACATCCCACAGCATGATGCTGCCATCACCATGCTTCACTGTAGGGATGGTATTGGCCAGGTGATGAACGGTGCCTGGTTTCCTCCAGACATGACGCTTGCCATTCAGGCCAAAGAGTTCAATTTTTGTTTCTCATGGTCTGAGAGTCCTTCAGGTGCCTTTTGGCAAACTCCAGGCAGGCTGTCATGTGCCTTTTACTGAGGAGTGGCTTCTGTCTGGCCACTCTACCATACAGGCCTGATCGGTGGAGTGCTGCAGAGATGGTTGTTCTTCTGGAAGATTCTCCTCTCTCCACAGAGAAATGCTGGAGCTCTGTCAGAGTGACCATTGGGTTCTTGGTCACCTCCCTGACTAAGGCCCTTCTCCCCCGATCGCTCAGTTTGGCCGGGCGGCCAGCTCTAGGAAGAGTCCTGATGGTTCCAAACTTCTTCCATTTATGGATGATGGAGGCCACTGTGCTCATTGGGACCTTCAATGCTGCAGAAATGTTTCTGTACCCTTCCCCAGATCTGTGCCTAGATACAATCCTGTCTCGGAGGTCTACAGACAATTCCTTGGACTTCATGGCTTGGTTTGTGCTCTGACATGCACTGTTAACTGTGGGACCTTATATAGACAGGTGTGTGCCTTTCCAAATCATGTCCAATCAACTGAATTTACCACAGGTGGACTCCAATCAAGTTGTAGAAACATCTCAAGGATGATCAGTGGAAACAGGATGCACCTGAGCTCAATTTTGAGTGTCATGGCAAAGGCTGTGAATACTTATGTACATGTGATTTTTTCGTTTTTTATTTTTAATAAATTAGCAAAGATTTCAAACAATCTTCTTTCACGTTGTCATTATGGGGTATTGTTTGTAGAATGTTGAGGGAAATAATGAATTTAATCCATTTTGGAATAAGGCTGTAACATAACAAAACGTGGAAAAAGTGAAGCGCTGTGAATACTTTCCGGATGCACTGTATATCCTCATTGAGACATTTTTCTGAAAGATCAAGTACCGAAAATTCAAATAATATTCAAATAATTTAAATAATTATGACTTGACTTGATGTATGTGTTCATGCATATGGAATACAGATAATTCACCATTGTTGCACTGAAAATCAACATGATATAGTAGTCATTTATATGAACATAGTACTCATTTGTCTTGTAATAAATGATTGTAAACTTGTATAGATATGAAATAAAAAAAATGATTTATGGACATGCAAAAAAAAAAAAAAGAAAAGAAAAAAAAGTGACATTGTTATATACCTAGGGTCTCTAATGACCCTATATACTTTTTGGTACTTAAGTAATTATCATATTAAATATATTAATATATATATATTATATATGAAACTACCCTTTGAAAATTCATACACTAGTTGGCTGAGTGCATTGTGTAGTGTAAATGCACAGTGTATAATGCATCATTTGGGACACAGCTACTGTAAAACTGTGGCTGATATACATATATATTGAGTGATGTTATAACTAAATGATAAGTCTACTAGTGTGGGACAGCTTTGTTTATATAATGAAGCTTTGCGGAACAAAATTCCCCAAGGCCCTTTTTAGACAGCCTAATGTGTGGTATAAGCTGTGGTAACTGCCACGCATAATGATAGCTATTGTATTTTAAATGCTGGACATTGTCAAGCATGCTCTTGCCTCAAGTACTTGTGTCCAGTCCTCAAGCTGTTCATCAAACAGTGCTTTTTCATATGGTCCAGATATGCATACATGAAAAAAGTTCTTCACACATCTTAAACACAAATACGGCCATGCAGCGCCAGTATGTTTCTCCCTTCCTTTGAAGTTGTTATCTTGTTAACATTTGAATGCCTCTGGGGAAGATACAGAGAAACCCACTGCGTGGGGTTCCTGAAACTACAGGGCATGCAGATGTGTTATAAATTCACCAGAAACCCCCTTGGATTATATTACCATGCAGACGTCACTCTGTCTGCCGTTCAGATGGCACTCTGCTAGGCCTAGCCACTAACAATAGTTGACCTGCTTGTGTAATGTTTGAAAAATATATAGATTTTGTTATTGCTGCCAAACTTTTAAGGCCATGCTTAGAGGTATACGCAGTATACATTTATTTTTGACGTTTATTCCACTGGAACCCCTTACCCAAATCAAGCCTAGATCTCTTAAAATCTATTTATATTTCCCTTGCCTGACTCATGCTTGCTGACGGAATTGCAAAGCCTGAAATAGGTTTGCTGTGGCAGCACACAAATGCGGAAATGCGAAAATCAATTTCCCCCTACTTCATTTTCAGGGAAAGGAGGTAAAATAGTTTATTTGGTTCCTTTAAGGTAGTGGTATTATTATTATGCAAATACCTGCGGAGCAGAGAGTCATTATTTTTGATTGAGTTTGCTTTTCTAGATGAGCAAATCAGTGGTAATTGTGTATTCAGGCTTGGCACACAACAGGTCTATCACAGGCAGTGTCAGAAGTTCACATTACCATGATGTATGGAGGAAAAGAGAGGCTAGAGTGCGCTTTCGCACGCAAGTCACTTTTTGGCATAATTATGAAATTCCTCATGCTGTGGATTCTGGTGTAATGATGAAGAGGTATTTTATTTTGCTTATCAAGAACAAACACTGCCTGAAGTTAAGGCTCTCTGAAGTCTTTATTATTTGGTATTACTACATCTCTTTTCACAGCCCTTTTCTTGTCAAACACATACAAACACTCACTGTTTGCGTCTCAGCCAGTCTTTGGATCTTGCGTTTCAAAAGAACCCCCCCCCCCCCCATTTTAGCTGTGTTTTTCTCTTTTTACCATAGCAAGTCTGATTGGACCCCTGCTAAGGAGGTCTGACGATGTTGCAGCATGTGCAGATGTGATAATAATTAATGATGAATGTATGAAAAAGCAATTATATTAATTACATGTTTGTCATTTTACAGAAAAAAAGGGGAAAATGGGTCAGGGGACCATATTGTGAGTAGAACATATTGTCAGGAAACAGAAGATAGAAACAAAAGAGATGGCTGGACCACGTACGCCCTGCTCTTGTGCAGCAAGTCCATTCATCCGACTGTAATTATCTGTAATATCTGGGAGTTTGGAGCTTACTGTTTAGTGCCAAGAAATGTGCAGCTTTTCTCTGACACACTGAATAACAGAAGACTCTAAGCTTTAATAAACACTTTGTGCAAAAGGCAGGGAGGGAGTTTTTTGTTTTTGTTTTTTTGGCTAAAATCATGGAATCCCAGTCTCAAGTTGTACATGGGATTTTGTTTCCCCCGTTTTTGTACACTGTTGGTGCCCCCACCCTGGTCTTTCTCACAGCCAATCAACAGCTTCACTCATTCTACTTATTTCATATTTTCACCCTAGCAACAGGCCTGAACACCAGCAGGTACTGCTTTTAATGCAAGTTTTTTTGTTTTGCCCCCCCCCCCCCGAAGTTCTCCCCCACCCTTCCCTCTATGCATCTTTCATTGACTTCTAGAGCTTTTTTCTCTTGTTTTCACAAATCAAGGCCAAACCAAAAAAAAAGAAAAAAAAAATGCAATGTTGTTACAATCTATGTAACTTTTACTGTTGTCATCATAATCTTTGTCACCATGAACATAACCATAATTATCATTGTCATACAAATTTTTTTTTATACAATGTCATCATAAGCATATCAGTGTAACATGAATATTAATAGTGTAGGTAAAGAAGAAAGCCATATTTCATTTTTAAAGGATATAATACTTTAGATTAACTCCTCTCAGGCCCCCGTCTAGCTGACAAGAAAATACAGATGCATATAGGCCACTAATAATTGAAATATATTTCAGTAAATGAAAAATGAATACCTATTTTCCTCATATTTTTCATGCTTGGAGGTTGATTTAGTGCTCGCAGATAGACATCCTCCTATGAAGCATTTAATTGTCAACATTTATCTGTATAAAAATGAAATATAGGCCCCTTTTATCTGCTTCTGAGATAATGACACCCTGTAATAAATACAAGTCTCTACCTACTTGCTGTTTAAGGCTTATTTAACTTGGCTCAACTGTTCAGGCTAGATGGTTTTAAAATCATATTTAAGTTGGCTCTTTTTCTGAGGTACTTTTCCTTGCATTTAAGCAATTGGCATAAGATAAAAAAAATAAAATAAAATATATATATATATATATATATGTATAATGTGCATGCAATTTGCAGATTATTACTCAAAATAAAAGGACATTTGTTTGTGCGACAATAAATCATGCCAGATTATCTAAATGAGCGTTGTAGGCTGTGTTGCCTCTGCCTTTGTTTTAATAATGTGGTGGATAAAAAGAAGGAAAGTAAATACGGAGGAAGTTCAGTCTCAGAAGTATAGGGGATATACGTCAATGGCTGGTGGTGCTTGATAGCTTTAGTCAGACTTTCTTTGCTAGCGGGGTGACAGAAAGTTGAATGCAGGAACACATAAAAGATGTTGAAGTACATCTCTCTTCTCAATGCTTTGATGCTTTTTTAATCTCTGTCTTTCATCCACATGCAAAATTCAATACAACAGACCTTTAACTTGGATTCGGCCTATAAAAAGGTAAATTGCCAGTCACATTGTTTCACATTGAAGAATGTCACCTTAATGACAGAAAGCTACAATTATAGTTAAACTGAAGCTTCGAGGCATTTAAGCCCCTGCCTAGTGTGAAGAGCAATTCTCAAATCGTGTAGTAAAGCACAACCTTCAGTTAATAACTAAGTAGTGGCCGGAGACAAAAGAAAGCTGCATCTCTTTTAAGACTACATGAAATGCTGTTCCAAGTCACTGCAAAACCCTAATTGTAAGGAACAAAGTTTCATTGTCATGGGAAACCAATTCCGACTCAATTATCTCAACTCCCTGCTGCTTATGCCCTCTGTTGTGGTCGATCAAGTAGCCCTATGAGGTCTCTCTCCTCTGAAGGGGAAAATAAAAAATAATTATATATATTTCAAAATGACTTTACAGTATATGGTCTATTCACACCACCTGCGCTATGGGTGAGGCTGTTCTCCCAGCTGGATTTAATTTTCATATTCTCATTGTTAATTATCTCCAAGCTCTTGAAGAGCAAGAGAGAAGATACTGAAGCAGTCTCTAATAAAATTGAAGTATAGGTGTCATCAGCAGTTATGTTCAGGTCTTCCTTACATTGTCAGATCTCTGTAGCCAGTGTCAGTTAATTAAGCTGGGCTTGGAAAAGTCGACTTCCTATTCATGAACAAGGGACGTGTCAGGGCTTATTCTGTCATGCCAATAAGGGGATATGTTAGTGTAGAAAGCAGAAAATGTATGACAAACTAAGTCAGGGTTGATAGAAGTGAGCTAATGCAGAAATGCAGTCCTAATTTCACTGCAGTCAATGCACTTTGTAATTTCAAAGTTAAATTTGGAGATTCAGCTCTCTTAATTTCTCTTACCATGGAAATCGTCTCTTAAACCAGGAACAACTGTATTTACTTGGCCCAGTCAAAGAAATGTGCATTACATCTTATAATCTGACCTTGTTATTATATTTTGGGCAGAAGATGATGCGTTTTTGTCTCATAATAATCTCTGGCTAAGTGATAATTGCTCTATTGACGGCATTAGTACACGGCTTTGACACATCATTACTCACTTAACTACTTGACCTGGAACAAATGTTAAAGCAATTATTGCTAAGAGCTTCTCTACATGGAAAATTGCTATAAACTTTTGCTGGATGCATCATGAATGGGCTGTACCTGTGATATCAACAAGAACTTTCTTTTGACTGGTTTTAATGCAGTAATCTTGTATTGCCTGTATATTATTTATTCATTACTTTTAGGGTAGATTTAATTATTTTAGACTTAAAATTTGTTGTAAAAAAAAACAAAAAAAAAAACAAAAAACAAAAAAATATATATATATATATATATATATATATATATATATATATATATATATATATATATGCTTTCTTTTATTCAACTCAAAAATATTATTTAACCCTTTGACACATACAATTAAACCGGTGTGATCATTCCAGAGTGGTCCCTGGGGCATACGATCACACCCGTGTGATTAGAACGTTTTTGTCTGACGTCATCGACTTGCAACATTTAAAATTCAAATCTGCTTTCGCGCTGCGAAGCTGCCACTGCCACAGAGAGTGACTGGCTAAGTGCTTGTCATTTATATGTCTAAAACAGCAGCTCTAACATTCTTTTCTACTACAGGATATTTTTATTTTGTTACATGCATTCAAACAAACAGAAGAATAAAATGTTACTGTTCAAATCCACACACTGTGTATAACAGCGGCGTAACTACATGAGAAACTCACCAAATTTAAATTCGCATTGCTGTATAGCTGCTGTTGCTATAAAGAGAGGAACTGGCAAATTGCTTGTCATTTATGTCTAAAACAGCTGGTTGAACAGTTATTGTATTCATTGAGTTACAATTGAGTTAATTTGATGTATTTACAGTTTTATTTACACAATTGCCACAGAAAAAGATATCTGCTTTAAAAAAGAAAATGTACAGATGAGGAGATCAGAGAAATATCATTTTTTTTTTTTTTTTCTGATGAGGAGGAGGGAGATTTTGACAATTAGGGAAGTGACACAGATGAGGAGATGCCCCCCAAACTCCAAGCCCTTGACCTCCAAGCTGAGGATGAAGATGCCTCAGCCACTGCTCCTATACCTGCACACACAACACCAAGGGATGTGGAGGAGGTAAGCTCTTCCTGCTGGAGTTCTACCAGTCATTTTACCCCTCTTGGGGTAAAGTCAGAGTTCAGACCCCACTTGCATCCCCCACAGAGGTCCAGTGTTTTAAAATGTTTATGACAGAGGAGGTTGTTGAGGAGATTGTGCAGGAAACAAACCACTACGCTTCAGAGCAGCTGGAGAAAACACCACCTGGAGTGAAAGTAAAGCTGGCAAATTGGGTTCCAACTAATATCAGTGAGATGTACTCATTTTTTGTGACAGTTGTCCTCATGGGAATTGTGAAAAAGAACTTACTCCGTGAGTACTGGAGCACAGACCCCATGCTTCAGACCCCATTTTTCTGGTCCTTGTTCTCCCAAGACCTCTTCCTCCTTCTCCTCCTCCTCCTCCTCCTCCTCTTCCTCTGTTGCCTGCACTCCTCATCCTCCTCTTCCTCTGTTGCCTGCACTTTAGCAGCAGTGCTGGTGCCATTGTCTGCGATCCCCTGCATAAAATAAGAAAAAAAATATTTACAGCCGTCACTTCCTCGTTTTGTAACATCTTTGTGCCATTCAAGGATCTCTCTGTGGATGAGTCACTAATGAAGTGGAAGGGCAGGCTGGCGTTCCGACAGTTCATACCAGCAAAGAGGCATATATTTGTCAAGTTTTTTGTTTTGTGTGATGTACTCAATGGTTACTTGCAGGACATGATCGTCTACACAGAATCCACCACTGACATCCACCACTACGAGGGGCTTGGGATCTCTGGGTCCATCGTCATGTCCTTATTGTCCCCTTACTATCATTAGGACAAGCCACTGGTCCCCTGCAATTCAGGATCAACCTGATGGGAGAGCTGTTTGAGGAGCACAGTTCACCACGGTATCGGTGCACTAGGGTCCGTCCTGCCTCAGACAATCCCCTGCGTCTTACAGCCAGGCATTTCCCCTCTGAAGTTCCTCAAACCACTTCCCAGGGCAGCAGGAACAGGCACTGAAGGTTCTGTCTCCAGCACACAGAAGACAAAGGAAAAGCGCCTTAAAATATACACGTGTGTGCCATGCAACACTTCCTTTCTGTGTGTTTTTGTTCCATAAAAATAACTCTCCATGGATGAATCACTGATGAAGTGGAAGTGTAAGCTGGCATTTCATCAGTTTATACCTGCAACAGATTTCACATTATTATTATTTTTGTGTGTGTGACATGCACACTGAGTATTTGCAAAACATGATTATTTATATCGGATCCACCACAGACATTCACCATTATGAGGGGCTTGGTATCTCTATGTCTGTTGTAATGACTTTACCGCCGCCTTATGTGATGCAATGTTATGGGGCCTTTGGTACTGTGGGGGCAAATAAGATGAGAATGACCATGATCCCCTGAAAAATGACCAAAGAGAAAGCAGAGTAGTAAAGTAGTAAGGTACACACCAAGTACATGAGAGCTGTGCAACACTCCCTTTTGTGTTAGTTTTTGTGGAGTACCACATCCTGAAGCCTTATTGAGACTGAAAAAGAGAAGACAATGCTATTAATTCATATTACTTACTTGCCATCATACTATTTTATTGTTATTGATATATTTAATTTTTTTTTAAAATCATATTTAATTTACTGAAATCTGTCATTTAATTTACTGAAATCATTATTTTAGTAACTCTGAACTGACATGTCTCTAACAAAGCAATGCTATATGATTATAACACTGAATTCACAAATGTCTCTACCAAAGCAACGCTGTATGATATTTTACATCACATAGGAATTTTCCCTTCATGGTGAAACATATGAGCAGCTAATCGTGAATAAAGACAATGTCTGGCTTCATTGCTGTAATATTATGTTCAATGCTATTATCAAAACCAATCCAATCCTACTGTAACTTTAGCTGAAAAATATATCCTATTAAAAAATCCTAAAACAATCCTAAAACAACTTTTCATCAAAGTGAGCATGAGTGAACACAACAAAATAAACAGTAATAAACGCTGCAATGTACTGAGCAGAGCATTGCCAAATAGATTACAAAGGCAGTGAAAGGGCATGATGGCATTGTACAGTACGACAAAACTAATGTCATAATGAATTACAAGACTGTATATGTAGGACAAACATCTTTAAGTCATGCGTCTATTATAGTCTATGCATGTTTTTTGGAGGTTTTGAAGAAAATTAAGCTTAACATTTACTCACCAATGTTTAGCCCTCCCGTGTGCGTCGACTGTAAAACCCCACGAAATGGAAACATAAACTGTTGGTTGATATGTTTATTATAGCTTATACAGTAGATATTTAACATTTTTAGAGGTTTTGAATAGAGCTAAACGTGTCCTAGTTTACTCACCTACACTCTGTCCTCCTGGTGTGCCAGCTGCAAAGTGTCACATGTCTACAAAATGCCTTGTGGTTGGCTTGTTGCGCCAGGATGGAAATTAGACGGTTACATGTTGTTACATTTAATTTCAAGCGCATAAAATACTCATGCCGGGGGGTGACAGTCAGAAAAATGGAACATACTTGTGAAAAGGTTAAGTGGATAGTTCTCCACAAAATGAAAATTCTGTCATCATAATGTCACCATTAAGGCTAATTTATACTTACTGGGTGAACAGGCTTCACTTAGTTCGCCTACAAATGATGACGAAATGAAGTGACGTTTATGTTCTGCAATGTATTCATTTGGTGATTTTACTCCTGTTCACGCACATCTCTGAAATTCTTGTCCCAAGAGAACTCGGCTGGTCAAAGAGCATTGAGGATTGGTTAAAACGAATCATGGGTGTGATTTAGACGTGACATTTTTTTATTAACAATTGTGTGTGCCAGCTGAGGAGTTGTTACCTAGGTTACTGTTGTTAAAATGGATAACTTTGAAGCCTGTCTCTCAAAGACTGTGCGGAAGTATAATTTTTACATGATTTGCAACACAAACTCTACAAAGACAGCGCAGCCACAACAAATGAGAAGAGAGAGATTGGAGTTTTTAAAATGGAAGGTGCCGTGACAAGTTTAATAAAGCAAAGAAGCAACACAGCACTACAAGTGGCAGTCCACAGAGAGAAAACCCTGCATTATTGGCTTTAATTTTGGCTAGAACATTATGTTAAACACAGTGACAATACCCAAAACTTACTAATTTGAATACAACCCTGCGCTTAAATGCCAGCTTCAATCGAAGAGGGTGCATTTGTTCACCAAAGAGAAACAAAGTTTGGCTTCTTCCAAAGTATAAACCAGGCTTTATGTTGTTCCAAACCTGTGTGCATTTCTGTCTTCTGTGGAACACACACACACAAAAAAAATAAAAATAAAATAAAAAATAAAAAATAAAATACAAATAAAAATACATTGGAATTGAATGATGACTGCGGTGAACTTTTGAGTTCCACAGAAGAAAGTGAGTCATATGGGTTTGGAACAACATGATGATATCAGAAACGGTAACATCATTTTCCATTTTTAAGTGAACTATACCTTTAACATGACTAAATCAAACTGACTGCATTAGGTTACACCAACATAAGTTATTTTTAAAGGTTATGTCAAGTAGAAATAGACCATTAAGGTAACAATTTCAGGTTACTTGCTACTTTTTACATTGTACACTAAAATGTTAACCTTAAAATGTGCATAATCACAACATCTAAATTAACTGGTTTTATTCAGTCAAAAAAATAAAAAAATAAAAATAAATAAATAATAATATTATATATATATATATATATATATGTGTGTGTGTGTGTGTGTGTGTGTGTGTGTGTGTGTGTGTGTGTGTGTGTGTGTGTGTTTGTGTGTGTGTGTGTGTGTGTTCGTATATTTTTAGATTTACTATGACTAAATCAACCTGAATAGAGTACATTAGGTTACAACAACAATTTTTTTTTAAGGGTCAGATCAGGAAATAAAAATGCTCCTTAAGGTTACAATTGCAGACTACCACTTTTTATCTGAATTTCCAAGTATGTTTTGCAGAGATAATTTATTCATTCATTTATTTCCAACCTCCTCCTTGACATAAGGGGAAGGGTGAAGGAGGGCACACTGTCATATGGAGACCTCTCTCTCACTTTCTGCGATTAAAATTTAACCAGCGCTCATGTCACCGCTGTTGGTTTTTGCCGAGTGGCTGGCCAAAACCCTAGGGAGGATCACGCTTGTCTGAGGAGACCTGAACAGGCGAGGTTAAACCATGTCATCCACCCCACGCCTCATCTGCTCTGACAGTGGTCGAGGGATGCTGGCTGACCCCACCGGTGTCACATTAATTATGACAATAATCACTCAGTGAGCCTGCTATACTACTCAACTGCAGCCCTGCTAGGTTTTTTGCCTAGCTGCCAGATAGCGCTAACATTTGCACACCATCCCTGGGATTAGCATTCATTGGAAAAAGTGGTAAACTGCAATTGTTACCATAGGGAGATATTTCTACCTGATCTAACAGGGCCAGTGTTTAGTATACCCCAAAATAGAAGATAGACACAAACTTAGTTTCTTAGCTTTTAGGACCAGGATGCCCACAGTCATAAAAATGTCAAAGTCATGATTTCAAAGTCTTTAAAAGTCATAGATTTTCGACCCATATATACAGTACATATATATGGATAGATATTCCTATTTCTGAATGCAATATATATATATATATATATATATATATATATATATATATAATCATCCATTAATTGTGAATGACTGCAAAAGTCATGGAAATTCATTTGTTGAAACCCTTTAGGAAGAAATTTTGCAAACCGTTCTGGTGGCAATGTTGATTTTCCAGGCAAATGTAATGAGATGGGGCTGGAACAGTCATTTACTGTAATTCCCTTCTATTTTTTATTTCTCCATTATGACAGTGAGAACATGATGAACAAAGAGACAATGACTCAAGTGGTGCTCTTAGCATGTGTTTGGTGTTATTATTGGTCTCATTGAGAGGCTGTCATGCACACACACAGTGCTAGACAGAGAGGGGTTAAATGGAACTTGTGCCCAGATATCCATTTTTCTGACTTTATATTATAGACTGAGCAGAATAAATAGCTTCTGACATTTGCAGAAATGGTGGCTGAATCAGTAGTGCCCGACTACACAGTGTGTGCTGATGCTCTTGACGTCGTTTGCATTACAGGGTCTTTTAGTAAGTTGTTGTGAGCAGAACAAGTAGTTGGAATTATTGATGCAAACCTCCTATCACATCTCTTAGGAAACTGGCTAGGTGTCCCACTGATGTTTAAATTATTGGGCCTTGGCCCATTTGTTTTGAAATAAATAAAAATAAATAAATAAATAAATAAGGAATAAAATAAATAACATCAATCAGATATACATCACAAATTATTTTGACAGAAATTATAATAATTTGTCTCTCCAATTAATTTGGCTTCTTTACTAATCTAATTTTCAACATAGCAGATCTGGCATTCACTTATATAATTCCATTTTTTTTATTTTTTTTTTTTTTAGCTTTAGGATAATAGAAGGCACAGTACACGTCTATTTAAATGGTGCACTTTTGGCATGCTCACTTGCCAAAGAAACGATAGCACTTTTATTCAATGCACTTCCTATCATAATAGACTGAGGTGCCAAAAACTCAGTAGCACATTTATTCCACTGCCTTGAAATTTAATACAAGTGTTCAGTCGCCAATTCTGCCCTCTGCACTTCTATGAATTGGGGAAAAATGAGATGTATATTATATAAATAAAATGAAGTGAAGTCACAGTCGCTGAAACCCCAGGATAGAATAGTGCTTGTGTATACATTATGGCACTGTGGCCAGTGAATTTAGATGAGGCGTTTATAGTTCGGACGCTGGAGGGCTCACTCAGTCCATATCAATAATGCAGTGCTTCTTTAAAATGGACTTGTAACATACATTTATTACCTCAAACAGAATAATGCAGAGTTTGCGCTCATTGTTTGCCATCACCTCTGTGGGTTTAGTCAAACATCACCCTTTTGTTTCCTTTTAGTCCACCGGGTCAGGCTTTGGCAATGCACATCAGTGAAGAAATGATAAGCTACAGTAGTGAATGGTGAGACAGATTTGCTCAAGCACATTAGCCAGTGTTGTGTATGAACTCTTAGACAGGGTTGGGGAGTAACGAAATACATGTAATAGGAATACATATTTCAAATACAAATTATAAGTAACTGTATTCCACTACAGTTACAATATAAATCATTGGTAATTAGAATACAGTTACATTCAAAAAGTATTTTGATTACTGAAGAGATTACTTTGCATTTTATTGTCATTTGTTTCATTTAATATTTAGTCCTGTCAGATGGAAAACATTTATACATATAAATGATGCGATCCAAAGTGCATTTGAACAGCGGTGAAACACTTTCTTATGATGTGTTACATTCATACATGCAGACAGAGAAGTAAGTTTGAAGTAAGTTTGGAGCAGAAGAAATAGAAATAAACCTTGTGTAAACTGTCAGCTTTACGCTAAGCTAAAATGCTATTTCTAGCCATTTTACATGCACATTACCAGGCACGATCATATTTTTTTTTATCAAGAAAATTCACACTGGATCATAATTTATTTTTTTCTAGTAAGACCTTAGGGCAAATTAGGGCAAAAATCATATTCTTGATAATAAGTTTTGTATTGTTTTCCTCTAAAACAAGATCAATTTGATTGATCTTGTTTTAGAAACAACACTGCATAAGACAATTAGGTTTTTCAGAGAATGTATTTTTAACGTGTATTTTGTCTTACTGTACTGGCAGAGTTTTTATAGTCAAAACAAGTGAAAAAATCGAACAGTGCTGAAGAAGTATTTCAAAGTATTTAGAATATGTTACTGACCTTGAGTAATCTAACGAAATGCATTACAAATTACATTTTACAGCATGTATTCTGTAATCTGTAGTGGAATACATTTCAAAAGTAACCCTCCCACCCCTGCTCTTAGAAGACTTTCTGTTTTACCTGTGCTACTTAAAGGGTAGTTCACCCACATACTCTACTATACTATATTCATTTTCTCTGGAACACAAAAGGAGATGTCTCAGTCTTCTCAGGCTCAGTCACCATTCACTTTATATGCATTTATTACACAGCTCTCTGTAATACTCAATTCTGATTGGTCAATGGTGCCATCCAGCAGTCAGATATTGCTCTGTAACAACCGCACATCCGGGGATTTAGACGTATCAGACCGCTCATCCGGGTTCTGTGACCATCTCTCCTGCTTCTCGGCTCACACTGCGATCTCTACAAGTAAGCTACTAAAATAATTTCAACTCAAATCAATGTTTCATGTGCATTTATTTATTAATTTGGCAAGTAGTCTTGTAATAGGCTGAATAATGATTTTGTCATATGGTCATTTTTACAAAGTAAACAGCAACAGAACTTTGACACAAACCAGAGGATGATTTCAGTTGTTCAGCGATTTCTTTCTTCTCAAAAAAATTACAAAATTTCAGTGCAAATCAGTGTTTCATGGCCATTTATTTGTTTATTTGGCAAGTAGTCTTGTAATAGGCTGAATAATGAGGAGACAGTAATTTTTACAAAGTAAGCACCAACAAATTAAGCACCGCTGATATACATTTGGTAAGTCTTCGAGTGTTTCTGGAAGTAAGGGGGAGGGGAGGGTTGTGTGTATTGCACTCAGAACTTATACTCGCTACTAACCAGTCAGGTGGTGATGGAGTGGTCTACCTCAGCATTTAACCACTGAATCTAAAGAGATAATTTCTTTTTTAAGAAGACACAGGACAAAAACATCACTGTGCAATGTAAACTCTGCCTTCCAAAAGTTAATATCCTGTCAACCGCAAAGGACTCTGTGTCAAATCTAGAGAAGCATTTGGAAACTTTACATCTCAAATCTAACCAACTCAAACGCATTTTTTCAATTATTATTTGAATAATCACTCTGTGTGTAATTTAACCATGTTGCAATGTCTTTGGAATGGTTTTGTCCATCAAAGTGCACAAATATTTGTCGTTTCATATTCAACTGGATTAGCACCATAAAATTACTTTTAGTTTCTTTAATTGCTTTTGTAGTCGGCTTCAGAAATGAATATGAATGCACTTTTTGGTTTTTGAGATGTTTTTGTGACACCGATTCTCAAATATAACTGGTTTGATCTTTAACCACACGTGAATGGCATTTGTAAAAAGGCGAAATTGCATGACCACATTTGTGTTAATGTGCCCGGGAAACTGTCTATAATTTTAGAAACTCCAATAAAAAAATGCCTGTTAAACGCAAACGTATTTGAGTCTGTCATTGTTGGAGGGCCTAGATCCCTATCAGCATCGTGGGGGAAAACATGAAAATATGAAAATTTCCTTCATATTTTTACATTTGCAATCATTTATCTGAATTTGTGGACATTAGCACCACTCAAACGATTAAACCATGCAGAATTTGGTTGGAAGTAATCCAAAAGTAATCAGTTTAGATTACCCCCAAATGTAATCGATAGGATTATGTTACTAATTGCATTTTTTGTTATGTAATTTGTAATCAGTACCTTATTACAATTCACAAGAAATCCACCCAGCACTATACATTATATAAATATACAGAGCAAGAGTGCAATATGGCCCTGATATTGCTTATATACAACAGTTCAGTGAACAAGCAAATAAAAATTACGGTCATAAACACATTTGTGCATGGAACTACTTTCTTATGCCCCGGATCAGAATCTGACGTTGCTGGTTCAAACCAAATGATGTGTCCAAGCCTCTTAAAAACATCACTTTAGAACTACTAGTATGATGGCTTGAGCTGTTTCTAACATGCTATTGGAGGAACAAGGATGTGTGTGTGTGTGTGTGTGTGTGTGTGTGTGAGAGAGAGAGAGAGAGAGAGAGAGAGAGAGATCACCTGTTGATGATGCTGTAGTCTGTTAGTCAGCTTTCTGAAGGTAATTTCATTTTGGTGAAATTCATCCTATTTTCTCAGTGGAAAAATAGCCATCCAAGCGGGGGTATTCCTCCCTATTTCGCGGTAGCTGGTGTGCAAGAGTCATTCACTATAGAAACAGCAATGTCCTCCACCATTTTGAACAGTATTTCCTCTCCGATGTGGAAACTCCGGTAAGAGGGTAAGCACCTTAAGTTTGTGTAATTAATATGTATGTTGTGTCTCTCAGCTGTGATGAGCCTTAATGCTGAAGTTGTTAAAGCCGTTTAAAGCTATTTCCTAACTTTAGTAGTGCAGTAGTAATATGAGTGTTCACGGAGTGCTGTTGAATGTAAACATTGAGTGATGCTGACTCACACTTTAGTTTAGAATGGCATGGACATAAGTGGAGTGATACGCACAGTGAAGCGTCCGAGTGCCGATGGTGTGAGAACATCAGTACTCATGGAACATCTCTCATCCAATCACATTCGAGGACCGGAACTAACTGTTGTGTGTGTATGTATGTATGTATGTATGTATGTATGTATGTATATATATATATATATATTCATAAACACCTAATATTGTGTAGGTCCCCCTCGTGCCTCCAAAACAATGCCAACCCATCTTCTTCTCACCACAGTTGTACAGAGCAGTTATCTGAGTTACCGTTCAATTCGAACCAGTCTGGCCATTCTCGGTTGGCCTCTCTCATCAACAAGTCATTTCCATCTACAGAACTGCCACTGACTGGATGTTTTTGTTTTTTTTGGCACCATTTGGAGTAAATTCTAGAGACTGTCATGTTTGAAAATCCCAGGAGATTAGCTGTTACAGAAATACTCAAACCAGCCCATCTGGCACCACATCATGCTACGGTCCAAATCACATTTTTTCCCCATTCTGATGGTTGATGTGAACATTAACTGAAGCTCTTGACCGTAAATGCATGATTTTATGCACTGCACTGCTGCCACATGATTGGCTGATTAGATAATCACATGGATGATTGTTGGTGACAGACGGGCTAGTTTGAGTATTTCTGTAACTGCTGATCTCCTGGGATTTTCATATACAACATTCCCTAGAATTTACTCAGAATGGTGCCAAAAACAAAAATCATCCAGGTCGGCGCAGTTTTGGCGGCACGAGGGGGACCTACACAATATTAGGCAGGTGCTTTTAATGTTGTGGCTGATCGGTGTGTGTGTGTGTGTGTGTGTGTGTGTGTGTGTGTGTGTGTATATATATATATATATATATATATATATATATATATATATATATATATATATATATATATACTAAATCTTATTTAATGCTCTTAAGTTTGAATTTATTTTAATTATAATGTATTTTAAGCAGACTGTCAATTTCTTTGTTTTTAGTTCCCCACCTCCCTACAGTATGTCAGCATCTTGAAAAACTCCATTATGCTCGTTCATAAAATGATCAGGATGTATCATTAGCGAGCACTGAATAACTAGCATGTCAAACATAATAATGATCATAGTGGGCCTGATGCAAGTCCTATGCAATTGGGACTTGATGTTCCTTTTTGTGGAGTTGCAGTGGACCGTTTTAAGATAATACTTCAGACATATTGCTCTTTAGCCCTGTGAAACACGTGAAATGTGGCGACGCTGGCAGATAGGCGCTTGTGTAAATCTTTAAGTCTGGGGTGACGGTGCTATGGTGCATTTTCACCAGGCTCTAATGGCCATTGAAATGTTAGTTCTCAGCTTGATTTTTTACCTCAACCCCTCTTTCTGGGGTCAGCTGTGTGCCAGAGCACACTTTTTAAAAATATGTTCTCTCTCAGGATAAGAAAAAAGTCCAAAACAAGGACATCCTTCACTATCTGCCTCAAACACACCTCTCTCCCACACACAATCTCATACACATATGCTCATACACATATACATACACACTCAAATACACAATAACACACTTACTGACACACATTTATGCACTCATGCACATAAACACATGGACACACACACCGCCAAGTGATGGTGACATCTGGAGTGTTTCTGCCTGACTGATGCTAGACTTGCAGCTTGAGAGCCAGCCTACACTTCACTCCCTCTGCCTGTCTATCAGTAAAATAAATATATAATAAACACCTCACTCTTTGTGCATTAGGCCAACTGTGTGTGATAATCCTATGTAACACTTAGGTTATTGAACCTTTTAATGGGTCGACTTGATTAAGGTGCAAGTTGTTGATTGGACAAATGCTGTGTCACCTTCAATTACATGGGTACGGGTGAACTGCTCTGCTGTCCCCCCTTTGTGCGATTGTGTGTTTTGTGTCGGTGTGTGTTTCAAAGAGACTCTGCATAATTGTAACACTTATGCCTCAATGAATGGTCTCATTGTGTTCTTAAAAAGTGCTTTATACAGCTATTAAGAGTCTTGGGTTAAGAGGAGCACATTTACCTTTGGTCACATCTGGGATAGTGTATCCAAAATTTAAAAATTCTGCCATGTGGATCACAAAATAAGATGTTTGGCAAAATCTTAGGCTCAGTCACCATTCACTTTCATTGCATTGAAAAAAACAAACAAACATGCAATAAATGTGAATGGTGACTGAGACTGAAAATTATGCCTAACAAGAAAGAAAGTCGTATGTCATTTAGAGGAGGTAAATGATGACAGAATTTTCATTTCTCTGTGAATTATCCCTTAAAATAAAGTGATGTTACATTGCTTGTGACATATTATTTCCATATGCTTTAGAGTCTTCTACAAGTAGTATCATATTGCTTAATGTTATTCCACTGTTGGCATTTTTCTCTTATTTGTTTAACCTTTGACCTCTTCAGATAAACCACTTCAAATATGTTAACTATGAAACAAATGACTCATCTGTGTTATAGCACATTGCTGAGAGCTTGATTTGTTATTACATGTCGCCCAAGCAACAACGCCTGAGAGGAATGAAAATGGGATCCTTTCAAAATGTAATTAAAAATCATTATTGGCTTACTTTGACCTTTCTTTGAGTAACCATGCCTCTGTGCTTAATTTGGCATACATAATTAATGAAGGCCCATCCGTATTCAGAGAAAAACTTCCACTCTCAATCTTTGTCAGTCACTCGCACATGAATCAGATGCAAGGCCATCACAGTGTTGTGTAATTCATTTTCAATGATTTGGACAGTTAACCTCTATGCTTTACATAGAATAATCACTGTGCATTTTGTTTCTCCTTGTTTACTGGGTTGAGGGGTATGAACTTACATTTTCTTTCATAACAAGATGTGTTAAATGCATGTTTAACTCTTACATTGTTACTCAGACTACACATAAAATGTTTATACATCACACCTATGCTTTGTCCTATAGTTATGTTCTCTGTGGAACTGACTAGACTTTTAATTAAAATGTTTGCACTGTGTTATTTATTTATTTATTTTCCTGAAAACTCACGACCAAACTTACAATGGCTGGCTCTACAGATCAACAAGTCACTTCATTTATAGTAATTAAAGTTACTGACTTTGCATGATTGATATTCCATCTTTATTTTGTGTACTTGAAACGTCTGATTGCACTAATATTTAGATTTGTTAGAGTTCACTGCTATGTTCAAAATAAACAGTATCAAAATGCATCAGTTCACCTAATTTAGCTGGATTTCCATGATCCTGAATGATATACATATTCGGTGAATTAAGAAAAAATACACCCATATCTATTAAAATACTTTTTTACAGAGTTCATTAACTGGACGTCCCAGTCAATAGCAATTTATATTAAAATCAGGTACAGATCATGCATATTCAACTGATATACTGTATAGAGGTACTTACTTTAATACAGAATATAAAGTTTTTGTCTCCTCTCCATCTTCAGACCTAGTGTTGTAATTAAAACAAGATACACTCAAGCTAGTTAGTGTGCTGTATTGCAATACATTTAGATTTAAAGCTGTTTTATCGAGAAAATAAAGGAGAACAATGAAAATGAAATGTAGCTAGATTTGAAGAGCTAAATCAGCATCACAAACTAAGACTCCCCCTCATTAGAGACACTGCAGCACTTATGCAGTACAGATGCCATTAAAGTAGGTATGCCATAACCATGTCTCCCAACTTTCTTCTAATTGAGATATCAATAATTAACAGAGCTATACACTGTCTGAATAAATCATGCGAATTGCAGCCCCAAAACTCTCGCAAGAAAGACATACACATATTTATTCCACAGACACTGGCAGAATGTGAATAATACACTATCCATAGTAAATAACTAAAAATTCTCAAAGTTTTTTTCTTTTACTTTTCTCTTGATGGATGTGTTAATGAAGGCTTGTAGCAATGGTGTTGCGAAAAGGAACAGATTGTTTTGTTTTGTTTTGTTTTACTCTCAAACTGTATTGCATGCCTTTTTTTCCAAATAATTCTTTACTCAGGATTAAATCAGTCTTAAGAGCAATCTTGTGTAAGAGCTTTTCCCACTGAACACAGATCTCTTGACAAGAATGTGTTTGTTTTTTTGTGTGTGTGTGCTTTTTTTCTTAAGTGGGACATTGTGGAATACTGTGATAAAATTGCTCTGCTTCAGATTGGTTTTGTTATTTGTGGTCTTTGTAGTAAATTAAAAAAAATATATATAATAAACTAATTTAATTTTGTGTGCTTGTATGTTATACTGATAATACTAGTTATTATAACTGAAAGACATAATAATAATAATAATAATAATAATACAAATTATAATCATATATTTTATACAGTGACTTTAATACATTACTAATATTACACTGTAAAATCGAATAAGTTGATCTTAGAAAGCATGCAAACCAATTGCCTTGAAATATCTAAGTAAACTGAACTATTTTTTTATTTTTTAAATAACGTTAACTAGTTACAAGTAAACTTAACTCGTTTGTGATTAAAATATTGTTTTGTATATTTAAATATTTAAATGGAGTTATCACATCTAACAGTTAGGGGGAAATTATGAATGGACTCTTGGTTAGCCATATGACACATTGGATATACTCAGTACTTCTTAGTGCACATAAATTTACTCTTTTGTAAAGGTCATTTGAGTAAAGAAGAATGGCTTAAACTTAACAGGCTCCAAGTTCACCAGAGGTAACACTAATCACCCTCATTGTGACTTCACAAAAATCTCGACTATCAACCAGCTACAACAAAACAGCAACAACTGTCATAAGAATTCAAACTAAATACATTTTCAAATAAGAATGATTATTTTTCTACATAAGTTCCCTTGTTTTGACCAAACATTTATAATTTGTTCAAGCACAAAGGCTTATGGGTATTCCACACAGCTGCAATTTTGTACTTCGTAATTTTGAGTTAGTAGTACTTGAAGCCAAAGTTTAAAGAACGTACATATTTGAGTTACGTGTGACATTTCAAGGACTGTTTAATTAGGACCACTTAAATGGTCCTAATTAATGTTTTTTTATTTAATTTTTTTTATTATTGACAACTTTAGGGTTAAGAGAGTAAAGGTAACTTAATTAAAACTAGTAATAATAGTAAAAACTTACGCTTAAGTTGAGTAAACTATTTTCGTAAAATTTGAGATTACTATTAGTATTTACAGTGTATTATCTTAATAATACAGTATCATAGTATTATTATCTTATTCTTCCGATTCTGAAATATTCAGTGAACAGTGGTCCCTGAAGCTTTGGCACACAATAAATAAGCTTTCTTCACTCTTTCTTGTTTTACTGCCCTTTCCAGCAAATGCAAATTATTTCCCAAATGCTACAGAATATTAGCCCTATATATTTAACATCACAACCTAACCCCCTGCTTGAATCTAATTTCCCCAAGCTTTATGTATTTAAATGAATTTGCAGTAGAAGTCTTAATAAGTGGCTAAAAGCAATGCATGCTTATTAAATTAAGAAATATTTGTTTGAATCAGTCCATTAATTTGCCTCCAGATGATTAGCTGTTTATTTGATTGTTGCACAATTACAACCTTAACTTTTCATTTGAAAGAAATTACCTTTTACTAGATTTGCTGTTTTATCTGATTATTTCAGTATTATGTGATTAAATTTGGACTGATGTGTCTTTATCTCCCAGAAATGAAGTACTCAAATAGCTTTTAGGACTTTATTATTTATTTATTTATTAATTATTATTATTATTATTATTATTATTATTATTATTATTGTTGTTGTTGTTGCAGACAATGTTGCATTGTGACCATTATAGTAAGAGTATTTGAAATGGCTAAAATAAAATCAGTAAATGTTTTTAAAATTTGTTCTCTGAGAGAGAGAGTTCATATCGATGTTATAAATGGTAATGAAATACTCTTTGCATTTGTTATAGCTGTATGTGTCATAAAATTATATATTGTTAATATACCAATGTATCATAGCTATTGAAATCTTTTTGTTACTGCTAAATCTGCTGATGATGTACAATAGACAGCAACTTGACAACTTAAGGCACTTTCCAAAAATAGGGTACAATTTGCTGTTCCATTTATTATTTTTTTAGCATTGGAGGCACAAATTCCATGGATTTTATAGTGAGAACTATTAATAGGAGTTGTCTAACATTAATTAGCATAGCATGGATTGTAGGTAGTTTTGAAATCATCAAATTATCTGTTCCCAACATGTCACATTTTTAACATGTTACTGCATGATTTTCCTTCTACAAACAAACAAATAATAATAATAATAATAATAACAATAATAATGATAAAACTTTCTTAAAATTGTGAAAACAAGTAATATAATTTTGCCCCTTAAGTTTTTTAAGTTTACCTCAAATGATGAAATACTTAACACACTTATGCATTTTGAAGGAGAGGGGACTTTTAGATAAGCCTCTTCATACTTTGCAATAATTAACAAGCCCAAAGTTTCTTTTAACCATCCCTGGGAGGATTTAAGAAGTTCCCAATGATGTCCCCTTTATTTATTTTTTCCCTCCTTTTTGTCGATGTCATCCCTTCATCGCTTGTTCCAAATGTCAAGTGCTTTGTCTCCTGTTGCCTTGATGACAGCAGCAATTAGTCCATTCATGCTTCATTAACACTCAATTTTTAATCAGAATAAAAAGTGTGAGGGGAGAAAACACACACATGTGCACACACATTCTTTCTAGCTGCAAACACACACTGACAGCACATTTTAAAAGCACACCCCATGCTGTTCCTTATGCTCTTTGTGCCTAAACCCTATTCACTTAGCCAAATATTATGAAGTTTAATGTGGCCAGTAATGTGGCTTTTTAATTTTTTTATTTAATTTTTTTATTTTTTTTTATAATGAATCATTTTGGTTAGTCACATCTCAATGATGATTCAAAATCAAGTAATTGCACTTGACATAGATGGGGGGCGATGTTGTTGGTAGCCAGGTTGGTTCAGAGAGGTAAAGAGAGGGAGAGATTGAAGAGAAGGAGAGGGAGAACATGAATAGCACTCGACCGCGGCTTTGACCTTGTTAAAAGCGAATAAGGAGTTTTTGGTGGGCTCTATCATAGCAACACCAAAGAGATGCGGATGGAAAGGCTATCTGGCTTTGTCACTTTTCATTAACCTCATGCCCTTTTACTGGATGTAGACATGCATACTTCTCCCCCTTTATCTTTGATTTCTTTCTGTGTTTTTCTTTCTGTTTCCTGTGCACCAAACATACATCCACAGGGTCACGCTGTTTTATGGGAAATTATTTAAACTAGTTCACGCATAATGCTCTTTACCGTGGCATGTCCAAAGACATCTTCAAACAGAATACATGATGCACCAAGCTGCTGTTTGTGAACCTAAGGACTAGTTTAATTCAGCTCATCTATTATCAGCGTTTGTCAGTCACCATGATATACCATAGTTGCCTGACTCAAAGACAGACCTGTCTCACTATTTACAGCATCGTCATGCATGAAATTTGATTACACAGTGATAAAACAGAGACGGGGGTTTCCCAGTTTTCTATCTATGCCTATGGAATAGAATTTCACTACACGATTTCAAATTCTGTAGGTTTCATTCTTGTAAACAGTTATAAAAGGCTTTGTTCTTAATACTTAATAGCAATAATAATTCGAAATTAAATTATTGGTCTTTTAGATTATAAGCTCTTTTCATTATGGTACATTTGCTGCTCTTTTTATATGGCATTTTTTCTCAAAGTTATCATCTGTAATGCACTGAACAAAGTTTTACTCATCCACTGAACCTTACCAGTGATTAAAGAAAGAGAATAATGAGGAACGGCTTGCCATGTTATGATTGGGGATGTCATTTCCTGCTTGAATGGAAATCACATACCATCAGAGAGGCTCTATCAAACGGCTTTAATTTTTTTAAATGAAAATATTTTAGAAGATTTTTCTGCCATCTACTACATTTTTTTTTTTTTTTGTTTTTTTTTAGGCATGAGGGGTTGATTAGCATTCGAGTTTGACATGACACACTTTATGTGAGAGAAATAAAAATAAAAGTTATTTAGCAAAGCTCTTGACTGCACTCTTAACAATTGATGGCTGTTTTCTTTATATGATTGTTATACTTGCCATGATTTGAGCTGCATGTTTTTTAAATTAAAAACTCCTGTGTGAAGGTTCGCCTTCTCCTCCAGCTTGCTGTGGACAGCATTTTTTAATGCAATCTCAACATTTTTATTTGTATTTAATGGCTCTGTTACAGCCCTTAGTCTACAATGTAGTGATCTGCAAAAGCCCTTGCCTTTGTTCTACTGAGCTTTTATGCAGCCATATCCTTCAGGGTGTACAATATGTGTAAATGTTTGTGTGAGGAAGACTGGTCTGTTAGACAGAAGTTAACAATATATTTAAATGAATCTTTGATATTTACAGATAAATGTATAAATAAATTAGTGTGATCACTGGAGATGTTTGGTTTGATATGGGTAGTTGACATTTAACTACTGGTAGTCAGCAGACCTATAACATGTCCATTAACTTTTTATGAAGATTGTAGCTTAGAAGACTTTAAATGTACACACACTGTATGCATAAGGTAAAGTTCATGCCTTTGGTCCTGTAACTGATCACCATTTATTTATGTATTTAAGCTTTACATGAATTGTTTATTTCACACCCTTGGACACTGCTGAAATATATACCTTATACAGTTATCTAAGTGCTCAGTGATTTTTGTTTTGTGCCTAATTTAAGGGAAAACTAGTTTTATTAGTTAACTTTAACATCTCTGCAAGGAAGGATAGACTTGTGGTTCTGAAGAAGTGTGTGACTTCTGTATCTGTGGTCTGAGCATCTGTCTGTGTCACCACTATTTGACCCCACATCTCAGACATTTCTCTGTTAATGTGTGTTAATGTTTCGCTCTTAATGAAATTTGAATGAAATTTCATGTAAATGACTGTGCTAATGATGCGCAATTTCATCTCTCCAGGCAGACGTTGATGTAGCCCACTCTCCCCCTTTAATTATAGAGCACAGAGCAAACATAATCACGCATGCCCCAACACCCCGCAAACATAACAGCACCGCTGACAAACTTTATATGACCTGGAACCTTTCTGGTGACCGAGGTTATTGGTGGGGTAACGTGATATATATATATTTTTTTCTAATTCACTGGCTCCTGCTTCTTCTTATTTAGGCTGCATCAAATCACATGCTCTCCCGGCGAGAGGCAAAGGTTTGCCTTGAGTTGTTGTTGTGTCCCGCTGCTTTTATGATAAAAAAGACAGTGTTCTGAATGAGCTTCCCCCACCGCGCCTGAAACAGGGTGTTTAGACTGGCACTGGGCTGCCCAGGTTCCAGCTGCAAGTTGCATTTTGACAGATGGTGTACAAGGTGGGCCGTGGCGAACAAAATCAAAGGGAGATTCCCATTCCCACCCATAGCTGAAATTAAGCTGGAGAAGAGTGTGAAATCAAAAATATGTGCCAAAATATGCCTGAGTAAAACAATGACAGGCACTGAATATTGTATGCAGATTAAAGAAATACATCAAAGACTTATCTTTCATTGCTTCTATAAACTTTGATTTATTTTTCATTTGCCAGTATAGCATCATGAGGTGGGCTAATAACCCATCTCATGGGTTTAAGGGATTTTTTAAATGCTTTAGTGTACCTGAGTTTATTTTAGAAAACACGCACGCACACAAATATTCCCGCAAAAAAATATAACACACAGTCGAATGTTCCTAATAACATTCCCACTGTCCAAGCTTGACTAATGGTTCCATTTTTGGACATGAGCTCCTCTCCCGCTTTATCTCTACTTCTCATTAGAGCTTCATTATGTCATTAGGGGGTATGGAAATGGGTTTGAAAACAGTGCACATGAGTAAGAGGAGTCCTTAAAACAATAATCAAACTGGTAATAACAAAGAGTCCAATTTTATCCCCATTATCCCATTTTCAGGCATGTGGATGAATAATGAAAGAGAGATGAAGGATGTTCTCCATGAAGGGAGGCTCCAATTGTCAAGCAAAAGCCATATGTGAAATAAAAAGTCCCAAACAGACCCTGATGAATACACATATGAGGAATCCCCCCCAATTAATTCTTTAATTTGGTTAATTTCATTTCCACTTTAATCACCCCCTCTTTTTTCCCCTTTGTCTCAGACTCTCTCGTGAACACAAAAATGAATTTTAACACACATATAGGGGTGGGCGATATGACCAAAATCTTATATCACGATATGAGTAATTTTATATCACGAGAACAATAAATGTCATAATATTGTATTTTGTCTGACGGGACCGTGGCATCATCAATCCCTATCTGTCTTGTGTTTCGTTTACTTTCTTTGTGTGAGCGCACGGGTCCGGTTGTGAGTTACAGCCATGCGCTCTTCGGTCAGTCTTGTTTGTGTCCGGGGCATGGTGTCTGGATTCTGACTTCCTGTCTGGTTCGGTTTTGGTCTGGTTCCGGACACTAATGCTCCATGTTCCGTTTGTTTTGTTCCAAGTGTGTTGACGCTTTCTCCCTCATGTGTTTCATGTGCCGCTGGCATGCGGAATCAGCGTTTCCATGGGAACCCTGATTGTTTCCATGGGAACACTGATCATGCCAACTTTCAGCTGGCAAGCGGCACCTGCCCCTTGTTTGTTCCTGCCTATTTTAATCCCCTCGTGTGTCATGTCCTTTGCTGGATTGTTAAATGTAGTTCAGTGTTGACTGAATGGTGTTCAGTATTGTTGAATGTAGTCAGTAATGATCGTTGTATGTTATCATTATAGAAAGCTGTTTGATGTGAAGTAACTTACCTCACTCTCTCTGCCTAGTTGGTCCTATCTCGTGTATCTGTTTGGTTGCTCGTCTCTGCCTGCGTTTGGGAGTGTGGCTGCCTTCCAGTTTGCTGCTTGTCAGCTGATCTTCCACGGCGGATACCTAGTCTTTGCCTGCGTGTCGGGAGTAAGATTGCCCTATTCTGCTGGGCATTGCTCTGCACCTCACTAAGCTTCTACGGAGGATTCCACGAATCTATTCCTCGGCCTTCGTCAGCACAGTGACTGTTATTATTACTGCAAATAAATACTTTGAACTGTTCCTCTGCTCTTGGGTCTCTTTGTCTCGCTCTCTGACAAAATAACCATATTGTAATGCATATTTTTCCAGTCAGTGAATTAAATACTTCCAAATACTTCTTATTATATAATTTTGTCTTTATTTCAAACTTGACAAAAGTAAAAAATAAATAAAAACATAACTTTGTTTATAATCATTCTTACCATAATGCTACATTTTACATTATGCCACATTTCAGTCTATGTTGTTGATCAATATTATTTTCATAATAAACTTTCCCAAGACACTCAAGATCTTTCCAAAGCAATACAACAAAGGAAATAATGCGTAAGTTAAAAAATAAATAAATAAATAAATTCCAACAAACACTTCTTGCAGAAAATAAATCTTAAATACATATAAACACTTCTTGAAAAATACAATTATTACCTAATTAATTCAGAGCGCATCTTTTAGCTCATAATATTCTTTTGCGTGCTATTACGAGTGATTATCGTTGTGCGACACAGTTTGCAGATTAAATTTTTCTGTTCTGTATTTGCTTTTGTGAACCTACACCACAGATATCGCACTTTTTTTTTTTTTTTCCAAATAAGCTCCTCTTCATTTTCTTGACTTGTTTGGGAGTCATCCCGTTCTGTGGAGATGGTTTTTTGGGGTGGTTTCCTGGGTCAAATATTATTGAGTAGCACAAGTGATCCCACTCTGCTCTTTCCTGTAAATATCGGGAAGCCTGCTAGACTTGCGCGCACTTGCGTGCTTCAGAGATAGTGCACGCGACACTTTCATGAAACACATCAAGATCAATGTCTTCGATTTTTCTTGGGCGGCCGCCAAAAAATATTTATGCCATAAAATCTCTTTCCGTGTTTCTAAAATTTTCTCAGTCTCACGTGAAGCCCTGCCCACTCATAGATAAGCTCACGCTGCGCACATGAATATTTGCATATAGCTATATACACAATATAGCAAAATCTCTAACAATTGACACTTTAAATTGTCGCCACAATACAGTATACACTGTATATCGTCATATCGCCAAGCCCTACTCACATACTCAATTTCCCTTACACCACAGCTGCTTCTTTCTCCGCTAGAATTAATTTCCCCTTGCACAAGGAATGTGGACCTACAAGCACCATATTTAATAAATCAGTGTTTTATTTTTTATTATTATTATAATTTTTTTTTATTTCAGGACAGTCAACCTGTACTGTATATGAGAACATTAGCATGTGTGTCAGCGGTTCAGATAACAGTGTGTTAAATAAATACAGTTCCTTGCGTATTTCCATCAATGCTATTGAAATACAAAATGTTTTGTACATCTCATCCGCAACGTTTTTGGCCTTTCAGTCTATTAACATGTCAATTCTCTCTCTCTTTTTATCGCCCTCTCTCTATCTCTTCACCCTCTTCCCCCTCTAGTTTACCTCTGCTCACCTCTCTCTCTACCTGTGGGTGGGTTCGCATTTGCCTTGATTCAAAGCAAAGCCCCTACTGTGCCCTTGAAGTGGAAGGCTGAGATTATTTTCAGGAAGAAAATCCATAAAGTTCTCTCCTCTTTCTTCCCTCGCTCTCCCTCTCATTTTCAAAGAAAGAGACCTTTACAGTTTGCTCTACTGTCCTTTATAGAAAATCCTACAAACACCACATGAACACATGAAAAAACACTTGGTAGTTATATTTTGACAGCTTTGATTAAAAGAATATTCCAGGTCCAACACAAGTTAATCTCAATCAACTGCATTTGCAACCTGGTCTCATAGAATGAAAGTTATTCTGTATACATTTTTGCAAACTGACTTGTGCATGCCGCTTTCTACATTTTGCTGCAGTTTCCTGGTGAAATGAACACTAGAGGTGCTACATCAACTGCGTGGTTTAATCATTGCCACACAAATCATGAGTACAATTGCTGATTTTGATCCTATATAAGCTTATTTTTCACTCTATTCCTCATCCCCTGCTATGTTATGATACCAAAACACTTACTTTAATCAGAATCAGAATGAGGTTTTTTGCCAAGTGTGCTCACTTACACAAGGCATTTCTTTTTTTTTTTTTTTTGGTGATAGGAGAAACAAGCAAATGCACACAGAACATTACAGTGAGACATAGAAGATAAAACAAGGTAAGATTATAAATAGACATACCAAAAAAATAAAATAAATAAATAAATAAATATATATATATATATATATATATATATATATATATATATATAACATAGAATGGCATCTATACATGTGCAAGTGGTAATATATGTGCAAGGTAGGGGTATGTACAGTTATTGAATTAAATATGAGTGAATTTACATATGAACATAACATATTTATATATTATTGCACTATGGGAGTCCTGAAGGCAGTTTAATTGTTCATGTGGTAAATTGCCTGAGGGTAAAAACTGTTCTTGTGCCTGGTTGTCCTGGCGCTGTGTGCTCTGTAGCGCCGGACAGAGGACATCAGTTAAAAAAGGGAGTGGGCAGGGTGTGTGGGGTCCAGAGTGATTCTTCCTGCACAATTGTCACTCTGGAGGTGTACAGGTCTTGGAGGGTGGGCAGGGGGGCACCAATAATCCTCTCAGCAGTTCTGACTGTCCATTGTAGTTTCCTTCTGTCTGATTTGGTGGCTGAACCAAACCAGACAGTTATAGATGTACACAGGACAGACTCAATGATGGCAGAGTAGAACTGAGTAAACAGCTCCAGTGGCAGGTACAACCTCTGCTGAGCCTTCTTCACAATGGAGTCTATGTGGGTGTCCCACTTCAGGTCCTGAGAGATGGTAGAGCCCATGAAGTCCACTATCATCTCTACCGTTTTGAGCGTGTTCAGCTCAAGGTTGTTGTGACCGCGCCAAACAGCCAGCTGTTCAACCTCCCCTCTGTATGCAGACTTGTCGCTGTTGCGGATGAGGCCAATGACCATGGTGTTGTCTGCAAACTTCAGGAGCTTGACAGAGGGGTCCTTTGCAGTGCAGTCATTCGTGTACAGGGAGAAGAGCAGTAGGGAGAGAACACATCCCTGAGGAACACCAGTGCTAATAGTGATGGTGCTGGAATGATGGTGGAGCGTTTGAAGCAACAGGGAACTTCACACTGCTCTAGTGATCTATTGAAGATCTGTGTGAAGATGGGGGCCAGTTGGTCAGTGCAGACTTTCAGACAGGCAGGTGAGACACCGTCTGGTCCTGAAGCTTTCCTAGTCTTTTGTTTCCGGAAGCCTCGGCACACATCCCTCTTACAGATCATAAGTGCAGGTTGAGTAGCAGGAAGGGGGAGGATGGGGGTTCCAGGAGGTGTTGGTGTGTGTTTGTGAAGTGAAGATCAGAGCAGGGGAGGGAGTGAGACTTGGCTTTTCAAACCTGCAGTAAAACACATTCAGTTCATCAGCCATTTGTTGATTATGTACAGAGTTAGGGGGAGGTGTCTTATACTTTGTAATGCTTTGTAATGCTTTTCAGGCCTTTCCACACAGATGCAGGATCGTTGGCTGAAAACTGTTTTTTTTTTTCTTCAGCTTTACAGAGTATCTTCTTTAAGCCACTCTGATTTCCTTGGTCAGTGTGTTTCTGGCCTGGTTGTACAATATTTTATCCCCACTTCTGTAAGCATCCTCTTTGGCATTACAAAGCTGTCTGATTTTTCCTGTAAACCATGGTTCATTATTATTGAATGATAAAAATGCCCTAGTAGGGATGCACATATTCTAACAGAAACTGATATATGATGTAACAATATATGTGAGCTCATCCAGGTCTGTGGCTGCAGTTTAAAAAACACTCCAATCAGTGCATTCAAAGCAGGCTTGTAGTTCCAGCTCTGCTTCATTAGTCCATCTCTTCACAGTCCTTACTACAGGCATAGCTGATTTTAGTTTCTGCTTGTAGGTCTGGAGAAGATGAACCAGACAGGGATCAGAGAGTCCTAAAGCTGCACGTGGGACAGAGCAATATGCATCCTTTACAATGGTGTAGCAGTGGTCCAGTATATTTCTTTCTCTGGTGGGGCAATATGTTTTGTTTTTATTTTGGTAGTTCACGGTGATTTTTTTTTAATCCCCCAGAATAATGATAAGAGAGTCCGGGTGTTGTTGCTCTTTGTCTGTGATGTGATCAGCCAGCTGTTGCAGCGCTGCGTTTATGCACGCTTGTGGTGGGATGTGTACACTCACCAGAATAAACAAGGAAAGCTCCCATGGCGAGTAGAAAGGCTTACAGTTGATGAGCAATTCTAAATTAGGACAGCACATCTTCTTCAATGCTGTTACATATGTACACCAACTTTCGTTGATGTAAAAGCATGTTCCACTGACTCTCGTTTTCCCCGATGATTCTGCAACACGATCCACTCTGAACAGCTGGAAGCCCGGCAGTTGTAACGTGCTCTCCGGGATGGCTTCATTCAGCCAGGTTTCCGTGAATCACAGAGTAGTCGAGTTAGAAAAGTCCTTATTTGTTTGAGTGAGCAGAAGCAGTTTGTCTGTTTTGTTGGTGAGGGAGTGAACATTCGGCAGATGAATACTCAGCAGCGGAGTCCTAAAGCTGCATTAACGAAGCTTCACATGTGCGCCGGCGCGCTTCCCTCACTTGCATCTCTTGGAGCACTTGTAGAACACCACTGCGCCTCCAACTAAGATGTCTAATAAAACTTACGAATAATCAAACACCAGCAAAAAAAAATATCAGGTATGCTCTGCTGAATATTCAGCAGTTCATCCCTGGTGAAACTAATTGGGAAAGAGTGACAAAAACCATGACAAAAAAACTAAAGTAACAAAAATGCTAGAGAGCTCCACACCGACGCAGCCATCCACGGCGCCATCTTGAAATTAACACATGATTTGGAAAACGAAATATTTTAACACTTTTATTATAGACCCACCTACATATACACACTTATTCCTACGTCATAAGCTTGCTTGGTAGCTCATCTGATAGAGCGTTGGACTTTGAGCTCAACTACCAGCCAAAGACGCAAAAAAAGTGAAAGTAGCACAGAAGCGACACAAAATTACATGGTTGCTTCAGTTAATGCGTTTTCCTTTTTTTTTTTTTGCATTTTAAAACATGTTGGTTAGGTGTTGGTTAAGGGTAAGGATGTCTATTTTGTTAAACTTTCATTTATGTTTTTTGGACACTATTGGTTAAGTTAAGGGTAAAGTTTTAGGTTAGTGAGGTATGTTTGACTTATTAAAACCTCCATCTATAATTCACCTTAAAAACCTCATTTGATTACAACTACATTTCGCTCGGTATTGGTGACCCCTGCTGGACATTTCACTTTAAAACTGCAGCCAAACGTGTAATGATGCATGCAGTTTCAGTTTTGCAAAAACATTGCAGTGCTCACATAAATTTCACAACCACAAAAATTAATTTTGACTTGCCCCTCCTTTTCTTAAAAAAAAAAAAGAAAAAAGAAAGAAGCAGACATCTGGGTTACAGTGTGGCACTTACAATGGAATTGAATGGGGCCAATTTTTGAATGTTAAAATTTAAACATTTTCAAAAGTATAGCCGCAAGATGTAAACAATATACATGTAAACATGATTTTAGTGTGATAAAATCACTTACCAACCTTTTCTGTGTAAAGTTATAGCAAATTTTACAGCTTCGTTGCAATGACGATGTAATGTCAACAAACCCTAAAATTACTGTAAAAACACTGATTTAAACAACTTTACAGCTCAGATAATGCATGCGTTTTAACAGAATAATTAATGTAAGTGCTTTTATGATACAATAAGCTTCACATTTCTGCCTTTAAACTCTCCAAAAAATTGGCCCCATTCACTTCCATTGTAAGTAAAGAAAATGAGGGATGACTCAAAATTATGTTTTGTGGTAATCAACATAATGCCACAAATTCTGTCAACTGAGCTTAACTTGTATTGAACCCAGGATATTCCTTTAAATATTTCATGTTTGTTCTGTGGAATACTGATGTAAACATTGTACATTTTTATTTATTTTATTTATTTATTTATAAGGGACCATGTACAATATTAAACATAAATGTTTCCATTTGATGCATTGTACCAGATTTAGCTTAGGGCTAAATTACATCTGCAGTCCCCTGGCAGGTCACAGTTAGAACTTCTGCAGAGTAACAGAACAACACAAAGCAAAGTAGACAAATAAGACAAAACAAATAATACAAATTACACACAATACATCACACATACACACACCTTGCCAGCACCATAGGTATGCTAGACAGATTAAACACAAGGACATTTGAATACCAAGAAAAACAGGTATAAGACAAAGTCAAGTAAAATGTATATAGTCAGTAGTTACAAAGTTGAGTATCTTTTAGCAGATTTTTCAGTTTGATTTTAAAACTGCTAATAGAACTAGAAGTCTTTATGTCAACTGGTAGGGCATTCCAATGAGTTGTGGCTTTCACAGAGAAAGCTGACTGTCCAAAGGCAGAGCGGCGAAAGGGTACAGAAAGGGTACAGTCTCTTATAGAAGAGATTCTTGTAGATTTTACAGAGTTTTCTGAACAAAAATTAACAGTCACGTAATGTAGGAGGGGCCAAACCATTAAAACTTTTATACACAAGACACACATTTGAGAAAAGTCCAAAATTCTCAAAGTTCAGAAGACGATGTTTTTCCAGTATCCTACAATGATGATATTGAATTGGCTTTTTATCCAGAATTTTTAAGGTTTGTTGGTAAAAGGATTCTAGTTGTTTAATCACTGTTTCTCCGGCCTGACCCCAACATGCAATACAATAAGACATGTGGGAAAGGATCGTAGCGGGCATAAATGTCTTGGCTACATCCACAGAAAAGTTTCTAATTTGTCTAAAATTTGCCAAGTTGTATTTAATTGTTTTCATCATTTTCTTGACATGCTTCTTAAAATTAAAATTTGGATCCCTTATTACACCAAGATATTTAAATTCAGTGACTATATCAATCGTATCACCCTTAATGAAAATGTCAGCATTAGGAGGCTGCACATTGGTTTTGGAAAAGAACATACCTTTTGTCTTGCTAATGTTCAAGCTAAGACATGATTGATCAAGCCACTGTGTGATCCTTTCCATTGCAGTTGTTAGCTTTTCAGCTCTTAAAAAGTTTGGTTCCCTCTTTGTAAGATTATTAATATTTTTCCAAATTAATTTACTATTACCTTTTGCCTCATTCATTACATGAAGTTAAAGACGAGATTTAGCTACTCTAAGTTCTTGAATAACTTTATTTCTCAGGCCTTTATAAATCAACATATCTGTGTCTCTTCCAGACTTAATAGCTTTCCGTAATGCTGAATCTCTGTTGTTCATCAATTATATAAATAAACCAGGGTAAATTACTTTTGTTCTTATTTTTTTTTCTGAACGCTTACAGAAAATCTTTCCCTTACAGAGTTAATTCTACAAATAAATGTGTTACAGCCAAACTCCAGATCATCAGAGGGTAGTATATCATCCCATTTCAAACTAGTAATTTCATTGTCAAATGCAACTTGCTTACCTTTAGGTATACAATGAAAAACATTTGTGTGAGTTACTGTTGTTTTTTGTTTTGTTTTTGTTTTTTTTATCTATTTTTTGTCAATTTCCTTGCAACCAAGGTTAAATTATGATCTGATAAACCTGTAATCAAGTTGTAATTTTAGTTATTCATTCTGGTTTATTAGTGAATATTAGATATATTTGTGTACTTGAGAGTTTTGCACTCCTTGCTGGACCTTTTATTAAGTGATATTTGTCTGTAATTATTTTTATTTTTTTATTCTCTTTAACTTATCTTCCCAATTCAAGTTGAAGTCCCCCATAAGAATGATCTCTTTTATTGTGATTGCACTCTTTCAGGATTTCTGTGAGTTGATCATAAAATGTTTCATTTGCCGAAGGGGGTCTGTATACACCTATGATAGTAAATGATATTTGCTGCAACAAGATTATTTTTAACTCAAAGCATTCTATAGTGTTAACCATTTTAATCACAATATGTTTACATTTAATGCTATTTTTAACATATATTAGCACCCCAGAGGACTTTAAAGGCAGTGACCTTCCTTCCTCATCTTTAAAAAAAAAAATAAAATAAAATAAAAATTATTGTCTCTCTCTCATTCTCTCTGTGGAGGGTGTACCAAGCTTCTCAGTCATTTAGAAACACAACTTTCACACTACCTTACCTGACTCACCTCCATTTCCATTCCTTCAGCCAAATGGTTGAGAAGCATAGGGGAAAATATTCTTGTAAATCATGAATATGGAACACTCATTTCCCTCTCTTTTAAACACGTTTGTTCTCTCCAGGTAGTCCAGCGCAGCTTGATTAACTTAGACTTAAGTCAGGCACTCAATGTGAAGACTATGCCACTGTGTGTGGAATACTGCTCATGTTAAGTGCCTGCCGCTTGACGTCCCATCAGAAAATGACATAGAGTGAGTATTGCACATATTATGTGACTGCAGTGACTGCACTAAGGGACTGGCAGAGCTCTGGAGTGGTTGGGATGTGTCTGATATCTGGCGTCAGTGCTAATCTGTACTCTCTCCCTTGTGATATTGCCTCACTCCTTCCTTTCTCTCTCTTGAGTCCTGTTAAACATTACAACTTTGGCTGAATACAGTCGTTTTACCCACATATTTTAAGCCTTAATTGGGCACTGGAAGTTCAGAGAATCAGATAATTTGACCTGGGGTGGACATGTAAAGTGTATAATATACCATTTAGGTCATTAAGGTTAATTCAAATCCCACGTTCCTCTTTTAAGCACATACAATGTAAAACCTTAGCGAGATTTTAAACTTGAATTTGGTCATTTGGAATTGGAACTTTTAACATGGACAATGACTAGAAAACTACACACACTATATCCAGATGGATACCAAATAAAAAGTACTTATTATTTTTTTTTTTTTGGGGGGGAAGTTACTCACATTTCATTTACAATTATTTATAATCCTATTATTTATCTTGAATCATAAACACAATAAAATAAAATAAAAAATAAAAATAAAAACAGTGATTGATTTATAGTGTTTGGCTGAAGTGAGGGGAGGGAAACAGTGATTTGTCGTAAAAAGAATGCAGCTCCATTTTCAGTACACCAACTCCCTGCCAGTGATCAGTAAAAGGCAGTGGGAATTCTTTAATTGAAAATTCACAGCAAATGAATTGGCTGAAGACCACATGAGGCACAAGCGGCTCCAAATTAGACTGATTGAACACTTCACCAAGTGAGATGACTACTTCAAAGATCAATTTACACATCTCTCCATGTATTGATCATTTCAATTAACTGTACCAGGATGTAGGAGTTGGAGCACACACATTTGCTTGCCTGGGGACAAATCAGAGATGAGTTTTAGGTTTTTCTTTGTCATGAGAGGAAAACACACACACACACACACACACACACACACACACACACACACACACACACACAAAATAATATAAAATGTAATTGCAATATATATATAGTTGAAGTCAGAAGTTTACAAACATTTAGGTTGAAGTCATTAAACTTCATTTTTTTAACCACTCCACAGATTTCATATTAGCAAACTACAGTTTTGGCAAGTCATTTAGGACATCTACTTTGTGCATGACACAAGTAATTTTCAGAAAATGATGTCAAGCCTTTAGGCAATCAGCCAATTAGCTTCTGATAGGCTAATTGGCAAATTGGAGTCAATTGGAGGTGTGCCTGTGGATGTATTTTAAAGCCTACCTTTAAACTCAGTGCCTCTTTGCATGACACCATGGGAAAATCAAAAGAAATCAGCCAAGACCTCAGAAAAAATCAAACCAAAAAAAACAAAAAAACAATTGTGGACCTCCACAAGTCTGATTCATCCTTGGGAGCCTATATAGACATAACCTGAAAGGATTCTCAGCAAGGAAGAAGCCACTCCTCAAAAACCGGCATAAAAAAGCCAGACTACAGTTTGCAAGTGCACATGTGGACAAAGATCTTACTTTATGGTGAAATGTCCTCTGGTCTGATGAAACAAAAATTGAACTGTTTGGCCATAATGACCATCATTATGTTTGAAGGAAAAAGGATGAGGCTTGCAACCCGAAGAACACCATCCCAACAGTCAAGCATGGGGGTGGCAGCATCATGTTGTGGGGGTGCTTTGCTGCAGGAGGGACTGGTGCACTTCACAAATTAGATGGCATCATGAGGAAGGAAAATTATGTGGATATATTGAAGCAACATCTCAAGACATCAGTCAGGAAGTTAAAGCTTGGTCGCAAATGGCTCTTCCAAGTGGACTATGACCCCAAGCATACTTCCAAAGTTGTGGCAAAATGGCTGAAGGACAACAAAGTCAAGGTATTGGAGTGGCCATCACAATGTCCTGACCTCAGAACTGAAAAAGCGTGTTTGAGCAAGGAGGCCTACAAACCTGACTCAGTTACACCAGTTCTGTCTGGATGAATGGACCAAAATTCTTGCAACTTATTGTAAGAAGCTTGTGGAAGGCTACCCAATAAGTTTGACCCAAGTTAAACAATTTAAAGGCAATGCTACCCAATACTAACAAAGTGTATGTAAACTTCTGACCCACTGGGAATGGGATTAAAGAAATCTCTACTATTATTCTGAAATTTCACATTCTTAAAATAAAGTGTTGATCCTAACTGACCTAAAATGGGGAATATTTTCTATGATTAAGTGTCAGGAATTGTGAAAAACTGAGTTTAAATGTGTTTGGCTAATGTGTATGTAAACTTCTGACTTCAATTGTATATATATATATATATATATATATATATATATATATATATATATTGTGACGAGGAGGAGGGCGGGGCCAGGCCGTGACTATGCACGCCTGGCCCCCAGTTGGGCTAATCAGCCGAGGGATAAGTGCAGCGGAACGCGGCAGTTCGGGAGAGAGAGAGCCACATGCAGCTGCAGTGTGTGTGTTTGTGTTGTGTGTCTTTTTGTTTAAATTAAATATTATTTTGATGGTTCAGCCGGTTCCCGCCTCCTCCTTTCCCAACCTTAACCATGTTACATATATATATATATACACAGTTAGTGTTCCCAAATGTTCTGTGTGTGTGTGTGTGTGTGTAGAATTAGAGCAATATTAATTGTGAGGAATTTAATGATTCTGTTTCAATTCTGCTTAAACAGTTCCTGTTCCTTAAATGAATAGTTAACCCAAAAATGAAACTTCTCTCATCATTTACTTACTGCTGAACTGCAGAACGCAAATGAATATTTTTAGAATAATTTCTCAGCTCTTTTGGTCCATACAATGATAGGTGTGGGTGAGAAACAGATAAATATTTAAGTACTGTGGTATATTTAAGTGGCTGGGGTAAGGGAATGAAGTAGGGGGGCGTTCTTCAAAAAAAGGATGAGAACCACTGATTTAATGTGTCACTAGTCCTGCAAAACCTCACTGGTGTGATTAAATTAATGCTGTCACTAGTGTGATAATGCCAGTAGTTCTCTCACTGGATTCAAATGTTCTGTGACGGTTAAATGCGCAACAGGAAGATCACAGCACATCTCAAAGCTTGCAATAGATGCGTTCTACATCCTCCTGTTCTTCTGAACATGATAAAGTTAAATACTTGCGTTTCAGTAAGTGAGTCAATTTAATTCAGTAATCACTCAAACTGATTTAAAATATTGTTAATAAAAAATAAATAAATAAAGTAATAATAAAAAAAACTGGTTCATACAAGTAAATCAGGAATCGGACTGCATTGGTTGCAATGCACATTTAGTAGTGACACAGCAGTAGTTGTGCCGAATAAACTGAATTTTAGTACAATGTTCTGTCGACATCAGTGGAATAATGCACATTTGTCAACTGTGAACAGAACCAAAAATCATGGGTGTTTTTCTTTTAAAAATGGAACCAGTCAGAACTGGCTCTTGGTTCCCTACCCTTGTATGAGTTCTATAAATGTGAGTGAATAAAAGTTCTAGATTACAGTATCTGTGAAATGTTTTCACTTTGGAAATACTTTTAATCCAATGATACATTGAGTGTTAATTCACAATTTGTCTACTGCAAACCTTCTGAGCAGGGAAACAGTCTGTTTTAATGTTTCCATGTGGCCAGAAAAATCCATAACTGCATTGTGGCCTCTCCTTTAAAGTGACAATAAAGAGAAGTTAAAGCACATTTTTTCATAGGTACACTGGAGTTGGATCAATACACATTGTTTTAGCCACCACATTATAAAGGAGCAGCAGGACAGTGGAAAAAAAAAAACTCATAAGCCAGATCAATCAGCCAATCAGACGAAGCATTCTTCTGGATTCATTTAACAGTGTGGCTAATGACCTGAACATGATCATTGTCCTCCCTAGCAATTTCATCGTTTCAACTTTGGGAACCATTTGGTTGTCCCCGAACATAACAACGATCCAGCTAAAGATATTCACTCTGAGCAATTTAAACTCTACAAATGTATCATGGCACAGAAGTCATCCTGTCGACCTGTCTCAGACAAAGCTGGGCTTACAAGTTTTTGTCTCTTGGCTGCTGTCCACACAGGAGAATCAATGTAAGGCAAGTTTTAGAGGGATAGGGATAATAACCGTTCGACAGACAGCGGGTACTTTTTTTTTAATTTTTTTTTTTAAGTTTAGTAAAGTGGAGTGAGGTCTCTGCTGTCCTGTTTCTGGCATGTTACACAAACCAAGTAATAAGGTCAAGCAGCTGGCTGCTAATACTGCAGAGCATAGGCCCTGACTGCTAGACACATCACTGCCTTAGACACATATTTTAATCTCTCGGATGTCTTCCACCTTCACTCATTACCAGATTGACAGTGTTTATGGTTCAACCAGGCAGCCCTACTCCCAGAGTTCTGTAATAAATGCAGACTTTTTCTCCTGACCTTGAAAGATAGCTCAGCTAAATTTTCATGATACCTTTCCATGACAGATTCTGCTCTTTCCAGAATGGATGTTTTTCAACGGCTGTGTGTTAGTTTATGTTTAACATGTCATGTTACTAATGTAATGAGCACCTATTTGGATGTGGTTGGCATAATAATTATAATAATACTGGAGCTCACACAAGAGATTCAAGACATAATATGTTTTTGGCAGCTTCACTGGCCTTGTTTGACTACAGAATTTTGCAAGAATTTTATTAGAGGAATTTAGATGCACAAGATGTAATGTTGGAAAACAAGCAAACTGAATGCAAGTTATGCAACATTTCTCAGATGTCACAAACAAGAGAAGTGAATATGTGAATACACATTTTTCTGATGCATTGATCAAGATGAAAAGCTCAGGTGAATATTAGTAGAAGGTTTGAACAATCTGTCTGTCCAATCACTGGCAATAATTCTTGTGTATCATCATCATCACTCTTGTTAAGTATAATCATTCAGCTTGTGTCAGAGGTGTCCGAGAACTGTTTGCCCTATTCCACAAAGAAACATAATTGTAGTTTCTCCCCCTCAGTCATAATGAATTGTGTTATATAATGTTCCGTCAGCAAAAACAATGGTTTCTGTAGAGTTACGAAAGCTGGAAGGGTGTGTTCAGGGGAAGAAAACAAATAATGTCACATGGCTTTTTGACTGACATGATGGAATAGATGGTCTGTCCGACTGCTTGCCCACATCAATAAGTATTCTGATGCTCAAGGTCCTGTAAATGCTTTAGCATAAAAGCCATTAGAATCCTACTTCTGCTTCCTACTTCTTGTAGAAATTCTTTTGTTCTTTTACTCAGGGCCCTCATGACTTTCCCAAACCATTTTTTTCTCTCTCTGTGTGTGTGTATGTGTGTGTGTGTGTGTGTGTGTGTGCATGCATGCTGTTTTTTTTTTCATCACATTCAGTTGCTTTTACACTGCAACATTAATGACAGTGAACTACGTTTGAACTCGGTATTCTGCTCTGACATTTTTCCCCAAACTGCAACCAAGACTGTTTACACAAAGTGCCTTCAGAGTGTCAGAATTCAAATAGACAGAGTTTTCATCATTAAATAATTAAGCAGTGTGCAGATGTATTGACATGACAATTAATATTTATTGAATTAAAACCCCTGCAAGAGCAGCCACCTGAGTCCCCCTAACCATATTTTTATTTTTTCACCGAAATAAAAGCAGAGGAGAATGAATAGATTGTGAAATCTAATCATTTATCTTATCTGTCATTCTTTATTTTCTTCATGCTATTCTCAAAGCATGTACACTAAATCTTAACATTTCCACAATGGTATATAATGTTCGATCCAGACTACAGCTTTTTATTTTGTTTCACACTTTCAAATTCACCTCCATCGCTTCACACCGCCATCTGGTTTAAATTAGTGACCTCAAAAATGTCCTGGGAGGGGCAAATAGTCCAATAAATTAAATAAATGAAAAAAAAAAAAAGAAAAAAAAAAGAACAATCACATATTACTTGAACTCTTCCCCTTCTGTGTTTTAATAACCTAATATATTATTTCTTTCTTAAATTATCCTTTCAAACAAATTTCTAACAAATTTTCAGGAATTAGGTATTGGACAGACAATTTGAAAGTCAATGTATCTTTGTTTATCATTATTTTGTCAAATATTTATTTATTTTTCCTATTTTGTATATATTTTTAGGATCTGTGATATACCGAGATGTGCAGTTTAATACATGTCCATAATTGCAGCATTTGCTTTGTATTTGTAGAATATATATATATATATATTATTTAGAATAAAACCATTCTGAGTTTGGCAAGAATTAAATGTTATATTTATTTGTAGACATGTACTTTTTATATTTATTTGGTGCTATTAATTTATTTCTTCTTCTTCTTCTTCTTCTTATATTATTATTATTATTATTATTATTATTATTATTATTATTATTATTATTATTATTATTCATTTATTACTACATAGTAATGACCACTTATTACTGCTTTATGATTAATCAAGTAATGATTTAAATTGAAAATCCAAAGCTCATCAGCATAATAGTTAGCAAATTGCTTTATGCTATAAAGTAAAATAATAATAATAATAATAATAATAATAATAATAATAATAATAAAATATGTGTCTAAGGAAATTATTTTTACTGCTGTCCTCTTCAAAAATAATGCCCATTATAATAATGTGTTGCACAAATGATGAGCACATGGCTGCAGTTATTTGATATCTGACAATTAGAGGGAAGTTAGAATAATCAAACAATATCTTAAAGAGATTAGATTTAGCATTTGGGGAAAATATTTATTGACTAAATGCTACATGATTATTGCTCACATCTTTATCTACTGCTCTCAGCAGATGCTGTTTTCCAAGTAAACTTAATGCTCATGGGGTTGTCATGGGAACAATTGCAATGATATATTATAATGATAATATATATATTGGATATTCATAATGTGATTTAATTATAAATATCATGATGACATGGAATAAATCAACAACACCAATTGCTTATTTACATGATATTAACAAAGCAACCTGACCACAATGGTCTGTACTATGGATTTCAAATGAACATCATATTTCCTCAACAATAAATAATAATAATAATAATAATAATAATACTGAGAATAAGCAACAGTAAAAGCCCAATAATGGTAGTAATAAAAGAAAAGAAAAATTAAAAAGCATACAAAGTATCCACACCCTTACCTATCAGGTTGTCCTTACAGCACTTTAATCCTAATTGGCTCCTTAAGGGAGAACTAAGTTCATAAGGTCGCAAGCTATTTTTATAGTAAAGTGCTTTGGAAGAGGCATTTTTTTTTTCTTCTCCTCCCCTGTCTAATATGACATAGCATCTTCAGCATCATTACATCCCTCATACAGTCATCAGCACAGGGGGAAAGAGTTGGCTGTGGGGAAATTAGATTGCAAAGCTCCCTCTCCTCCAGCTTCCCGGGCCTTTTTTGGGCTAAATACCTGATTATCCCACATTTGGGAGTGTGGGGAAAAAGAAGGGGAAAAAAAAACAGCAGCTGGATTGTAATCAATCCTTTTAAAAAAGTGCAGCTTGCACGGCACTTCTCTTTGGCAGGATAAATGTTACACAGAGGCCTCCGATTCCGCTCCCCTGATGAATCGCTCCCCGCTTAATGATTACGGGAATTGTCATCGACTGATCATCAGTCTCCATTTATTTCAAATCAACGTCAGGAGTTTGTAGGGCCCCAAACGAGAATGTGTGTGTGTAAGTACTTTTTCTCTAGATTGCCTCTTCTCATCTGCTCCGCTCCATAAGGAGCTTCAGAGGGAGGTCATGTATCATACAGAGTGCGTGTGTGCGTGCATGTGTTTTTGCGTGTATGTGTTTGGCGGGATGGTAGAGTGCCGACCCCCCTCCAGTGTCAAAGGCCCCCAGTGTGGTGCCGTTTTAGGACCCACACCTAACGTTGCACCTCTGCCCCCTCAACAGTAATGGCTTCTTTAACACAGGCTCCAATATTCTCCAAAACGCTTTTAGAAATATATGTACTATCTATTTTGGTGACTGTGGATTTATACGCTTGAAGATTAAGTGAGAGCCAGTTAGTGTGTCTTTTCTTTCTATATCTCATACTGTAGATACACACACACAGAATAATGTTAATCACTCCGTGTCAATGGCCGTGGCACTCTCCTCTCTGCTATTTACTCTCTCCTCCTTTCATATCAAGGCTGTAGTTAATACCCAGTGCTCAGTCCACAGAGCTGACATTAAGCAGACTCCAGTGTGTGTTCCAGGGTTAAGTTAGATTAAAGAGAGAGCTCCTTAAATGCAGCTTTGTTTTCCAGATTTTCTCCATTAGTTTACAGGCCTTTCACCTCAAGGCCTCATGGAAGAGAGCCATCACCTGGATATTTGATCTGTCGGCCAAAAAAAAAATAACCTTATGTAAAAATTAATGCAAGAAATTAAGCAATTAAGCAGTTCTGCATGATCATGAATTGGTCAATATGACCAGAATCTTGTTTATGTTCTTTAAGGAATATTCACTGCCTGAATATTGGCCCATTTATTTTGGTTTTGACATAAATTACACAATGGTTTCACTTTAGGTGTTGAAAATGTTTTCTACCTGTACGACTTTCACTGGTCTTATGATTATCCTAGGCTGACCTACTCTATATCGCCAAATTCTGAAAATTCTATATGAGAGCAGGATAACTGGAAAAGAAAATCTTAACTGGAATAAAGAGACTTCACCAGCATCTGTGACCTGGCTGTCTGAGTTTAGCCATTTATTAGACATATGGAAATAAATTGACAGTATGAAATCAAAGGGAAACCCTGGCAATTTTCTCTGATTTGGGAATCTCTCCTTAGTAGATGTTGGACTGGGATAGACTTTTTACGTTGGTAAGGAACAAAAAGATGTTGAAACAAGAGGTTAACTTGCTTAAAAAAAAATACAAAAAAATTCTGGAATAATAGGAAAGAGTTGTAGATTTGATGGAGAGGTTTATTGCTAATGATTGTCTGTTTTTGTTGTAAAATGTGAAAATTGTAGATTACTACAGAATAAAAATCTCAACTCTACCTCAGTTTGTAAAGAACAAACAACGTGTTGATCGAAATGCGCTCACAATGAATGCCAATGGGTCAACTGTATCTGCCCCAGTATATTCTTTTAATGACAGGTTTATTTTGAATGGTACATTCTGCAGCCCTTGATACTGTCGTAATTCTGAAATCTTTACAAATCTTCAGTTTCAGAATTCTCTAAAAAGTTACTCTTTTGTAATTACCTAAAAAAAATAAAAAAATAAAAAAAATACACTAAAGCCAAATCAAACAGACCTCACAGGATCATATTCATACTGGGACTACCCATGCATACAGTATGAGAAATGAATAGTAATTCATAATACTCAGTCATGTCTGAGCAGAATATAGATGCACCTGAGACAGTAAGATTCGCAGGTTAATGTAGTCTTTGATGTAGGCAAATTAGCTCAACAAAAATAGACCAATTGACCCCATTAATTTCTTCTTCCACAATTATCCCAAGGGCCGGAAGAAGGAGACAAAACAATAAATCACAATTAAGCCAAAGTCAGCTGCGTTCATTAAGCTTTGTAAGAGCTGAAACTGCCCACTTGAAGTAGTTAGTGGGTTGATTAAGATGGTCTGGAGAGGTGTGGATTGATTTGTGTGGTTTTGATTTCAGAGAGACTTTAAAGTGAATATGTCAGTCACAGGTTGAAATAAATGTGATTTAGTGTGGTGGATGCACTGCCTTGATTTTGTCTTTTGAATTTGTAATTTATTTGCAAATATTCTGTTTTTCAAACAAGTTCAGGAGACATACTCTTTTAAGGGTTTAAATAAAAAATGGTGTTCCATTACTGGCAGTAATTTCAGGAGTAGAAGTAGTGTAGAATAATTTCAAAAAAATTTAATCAAGATGGAAGTACGCCCTTCCATAATGGCGTACACCTTTGTTTTTATGTCTCAGAAATAAGAGTGGCTGTTTTACTGGTGTTCATTTATACTGAATTAATTGATAACAGACACCATCTGTCACAGTGTAAACCCTTTGTGTCATCTTTCTGTGTTCTGAGACTTGTTGAAGTTTTCCCCCAAACTACATTTCCCATCATGCACATTCCAGACATCCTCATCACACACACCTGTTCCCAATTCCCTCTGATCATGGTTCCCAGCTGTTCCTTTTATGTCTTTAGTTCTGTGTGTGTATATAGTCCCCTTGTTCTCCTTTCTCTTGTCAGTTCTTGTTCGTATATTTGTTTGTTAGCATGTTAATTTGTTAATGTTTCATACAAAGTTAGCTAGCAAACTGCTGTTGTGTTTGATTTCCCTTTTTGCTCAGTGTTTTATTTTCATCATTGTTTCTTCATCATCTTCTTCTGAGTAGCATAATAAATATTCTGCGTTTGGATCCACACTCTCTTGTCTCGTCCTTCCCAGTAGCGTAACAGCATCATAGACAACCCAATATCCTTTGTACTGTACGTTTTAATCACTTTCTCCAAAACACATGAGTCTGCACTTCTTGGATATGAAAAAAAAGCCCTTTGATAGAGGTGGGTAAAAATATTGTTTTTCCAATTTTAATCGCGATCTTCATTTGAATGATCTCGACATCGATTCTTAAATCCCAAGATCGATCTTTCACACAATGCGCAACCCTCTACTACGATAGGAGGAAATAAATCGCATTTGCAACAAAATTTAGCACTATGCAACTAAAGTGAATATATTTGGCAACTGGCTGGTAAATGTTTACATTTCACTCACCAGTAATTGTTTAGTTTAGTCGTGAAGTGTTCAGCAGCGAGATCCTTTCACAGTGTGTTGAGAGTAAAAGTATTCTGTGTAATTTGTGTTCAAGGACAAGCTCCACACAGCCCGTCATTGAAAAATGTCTCTTTTAATACCCTTTGTTCTCTACCAAAAAAAATAAAAAAATTCTGATCATGCATCGCACAGATGAGGTAAAGCCATTCGAGTCCTCTCTAGTTAACATGCGCTCATTTAAAAGCGCTGTTGACAGAAATACCATTTTTTGTTAAAGAGACAGTACCGGTTTTAGCATGTATTAAAAAAAAATCAATGTAAATACTTGTAAATAGTACAATTTATACAATAAATATGTAGCTAAAATATTAAATATAATATCTTATTTATTGATTGAATACATTTATTTGTTAATTTTTAAAAAACCAAAATGTGACAAATTATGAAAAAGTTATGAAATGTAATTAGTCAAATTGATATTTCCCTAATGAACCTAGTTAAGAGGTCCCCTGTATAAATAACAGCATTTGCTGGGAGATTATTTTATATGTAAGCAAAAGGGACATTATATAAACTCTAAGCTGAATAAACTCTAAGCTTTGATTTCTGCACCACATTACACTCACAGTTACAAAACCTCTGCAGAAGTAAAATGTTTGCCAAGAAGTAGATCTGAAAATGTAAGTTGTTATTCCATTCAAAAGTTGATTAATTGAATCCAGATCTAAATCGTTTCTGATGTCGCTCCACGTTTTTTGAAGAAACCAGAAAATTGTTTCTGCAGTGTCGTCCAGCGATTTTGTTTCAGACAGTTTTGAAGTGAATTAATTATTGCCCCATTATGCTAGTACAGAAGTAGCAGTATTAACAAGGAAACCATTTAAAAAAAACAAAAATTATGACATTATCAGTTTTTCATTATTTATACGGCCATCACTTGCATATGAAAATGACACAATTGAGTCTCTGTCTAAGTGTTATCGCTCAGCTCACTAATAAAGGAGGTAAATGAAGAGTTTTTAGGAAATTGGTAAGCAAAGTGCAGCCTCATTCATATCTCTCGAATGTTGTGATGGTTTCAATTATTCGCCGACATCTTTGACCCGAACACCACTAAATGAATATTACCACCGCCCATCGAGTCTAATGCATTTCCTCATCCCTTAATTCTATAAAACCTTTCAACATGCATTCAGTTCACTGTTCTCTGACGGCAGGAGCTGTGGCGCCTCTTCTTTTAGAGGAATTTAAAAAAATGAGAGAGAGAGGGAGGGATGAGTGGAGAGAACCCACCTCAATCAAGAGGTCCATTCATAATTGAGGAGGGGAGAGATCTGTGCAGCAGGTCAAAAAACTCTACTGCATAATTGAGGAGCAGCTAAAACTGGAGTGGCTCCATGGTGGCACTCTGCGGCCATAAAAAGTTCCTGAGAGGTATTGCGGGTGTATGTTTGTGCATGTGGTTCTGGTTGTGTGTGTGTGTGTGTGTGTGTGTGTGTGTGTGTGTGTGTGTGTGTGTGTGTGTGTGTGTGTGTGTGTGCTTTTGTGTGAGTGCACTTGGATGCAACTTGCCATGTCTGTGCCCCAACTGTAAACTTGAATGTACATTAACTCTCAGTGTAGTGTTTTAAACAGCAACTTTGCTGCTGTTAAGTTTAGAGATGCTTGACCCGTTATATTCAAGTGGTAAGGTTTTGGTGTATGGATTCTGATAATGTAATGCTTATGTTGTTGGATGTTCTTTTGAAAAATAAAAATGAAGGGTTAGGGTCCATTCTTGTGTTAAAAAAGCTAGACGCAGCACAACGAATGCAGGTGTCTTGAGATGCGTTTTTTTAAAAGTTTAAGTTCTTTTAAAGGAATAGTTCACCCAAAAATGACAATTCTCTCATCATTTACTCACCCTCATGCCATCTCAGATGTGTATGATTTTTAGAAGTATTTCTCAGCTCTTTAGGTCCATGCAATGTAAGTGAATGGGTACCAAAATTTTGAAGCTCCAAAATCCACAAAAGGGCAAAATGAAAGTACTCCAGACTACTCTGATGGTTAAATCCTTATCTTCTGAAGCAATTTGAAAAGTGTTGGTGAGAAACAGATCAATATTTAAGTCCTTTTTTACTATAAATTCTCCTCCCTGCTCAATCAATTTCCAATTTACTTTCACTTTCTCATTCTTCTTCTGTTTTTTGGTGATTCACATTCTTCTTGCATATCGCCTCAAAATTTTGGCACCCATTCACTTGCATTGTGAGGACCTACAGAGCTGAAATATTCTTCTAAATATCTTAATTTGTGTTCTGCAGAAGAAAGTCATACACATCTTGATGGCATGAGGGTGTGTAAATCATGAGAGAATTTTAATTTTTGGGTGAACTATCCCTTTAACTTGACATTTCGACTGGTCCCTCCTTTTCTTTAAAAAAAAAAAAAAGAAAAAAAAGCAAAAGGCACTTACAATGGTAGTAAATGGGGCCAATCCATAAACGTTAAAATACTTACTGTTTCGAAAGTATAGCCACTAGTTGTAAAAATATGCGTGTTAACATGAATTTAGTGAGATGAATGGCTTACTAACCTTTTCTGTGTAAACTTATGTCTAATTAAACACCTTCATTGCTATGACGACATAACACCATAAATCTGAACCCTAAAATGACCATAAAAATAACAATTTTAACAATTTGACAGCTCAAATAATTCACAAGTTTTGACAAAATAAGTAATGTTAGTGTTTTTTTTTTTTTTTTCAAAATTATAAGCTTAACATTTCAGCCTTTCACAAATTGGCCCCATCAGTTTCCATTGTAAGTGCCTCACTGTTATGAAACTTTGTTTTGTATACATGCATCATTGCACCATTTATCTCTCAGCTAGCAATAGTCATTGCAAATGCCAAATGTGTCTTCTGAGCAGACGCTCTTTCTGAGAGATGCCATTTCTCAAGACTGAAGAGTGATGCTTTTTTATTTCCCGGGAGATGGCGGATGCCCTGTGTTTGACCCAGTGAAGAGTTGAGTCATGCCAGTTGGTCCTCTTCATCTGAGTGGCTTGGAGAGTCAGACAGCCTTCCTTACCCTCTTAACAGTGTCACCTGTGCTTGAGAGAGGAAAAGTTCACCTTGTGTTACAAACGGTGAGCCAGTCTCTCTGACACTTTCACCATACTGTTAAATTATGTATCTGCATTCCTCTTCCTCAGATGCATAAAAGCAAGTAAATACATCCCCAGTTTCAGGGAGTTCTGCTAAAAAAAGGAAAAAAAAATAGAAAGAAAGTTGTCAAGTGGTGGAGGGGAATTTCCATATGGAGCAACTGGCTGTTTTTTTTTTTTGTTTTGTTTTGTTTTCACTCCATTCTTACTTTCAGTATTGAACCCACCCACAGATTTGCTGAGGGTAAACTTCACTGAGAACTCTTTTGGATACTCATGCATATGTAGTCATGACAGGGGCAATATGCGTATGTCTGTGTCTATATGTGTGCATTATGGGGGTGGGGGTGGGGGGGGGTGCACACATGGGGGTATGTCTGTTTGTGCTGGTGTGTGACTGCAGGAGGCCACTCTCTGAGCTGACATGTCCCTGTAGCCTTTCACTCCATCCAGCTGTCTCCAGTAGTGCATATTTATGCATATATTAAAATCAAGACTGAAGCAGACTTCAGCAATAAGCCACAAGAGTTAGCATTCTCTCCATCCCCTTAGGGAACAACACATGACCTGTCTGCTTTTACATGTCCACCCAGATCAGTTTGAGCGATTCCATTGCTACTTTGCAAATACATTTGCAAAACTGTCATATCGTAAAGTTTCCATTGCCCTGTTGATTCTGTAGAGTCAGCTTAAGCTCAGGAGTTATTTTTTTTAATAGTCATGGTTCCAATGACCATGGAAAACTTAGCCTCAAGTCAGTGTGATAAAATCAGTTTGTCTTTTGGGATTGTTATTGGAGACATTTGTGCTCTAATGAGTATAATCGTTTAAATCTGTTAGTTCAAAAGATAGATACCTGATGTACAAATGGAAATCTGCCCAGATATCTGAGAGTGTTCTTCAGATTTAGGCACTTTTTATCAGGGTATGTGAAGGGAAGAGACGAGAAAGTGAGGATCCAAATGCATAACTTTAATTGTAAACAAAAGAGGATACAATGATAAGGTAAACATTCGAAAAAGAAAGTAACACAAAACTCTACAGAAGTATGCTGGCTAATAATGCACCACATGCAAACAAGAACCAAACCAGGAACAAAGAACAAGACGGTATTTATTCACCCGGGCTAACAAGAAGATGAGAAACAACTGGGATACATTTAGGGCAATAGACAGGAAGTCAGACATCACAGAAGAAGATACACAACTTCAAAACTAAGTTTCTCTTCAAAACTTCAAAATAAGGATCTCACATGAGTTAAATATGTGTGACAAGAGGACATGGTGTCAAGGGTAAAGCCACTTGAGGCGGAGACTCAGGTAGTGACTCCATAGGCAGAGACTCATGCAGGGACTCATAAAATGGACACTCAGGCAAAGGTTCAGAAGGCGAGGATTCAGGCTCGGGGTGGAACCACAGGTGGCAGAGGCTCAGGGGGCAGAGCCACTAAAGGTAGAGACTCTGAGGGCAGAGCTGCCAGGTATGGAGGCTGAAGTGACAGAGCAGCAGAAATTTAAGGGGGTGGAGCATGCAGAGCCGCAGGAGTCTCAGGAGGTGAAGCGGACGGAGCCGCAGATTGTCAGGAGGCGAAGCGGGTGGAGCCGCTGTAGGAGTCTCAGGAGAAGTAGCGGGCAGAGCCGCAGGAGTCTCAGGAGAAGGAGCGGACATAGCTGCAGGTACAGGCAAGACCTCAGAAGACTTTAGTGAAGATATGGTAAAGGGCATACCCGAGGAGGATGGGGTCTCTGAGGACGGAGATGTAGGGACCCTCAGGACCACCGAGGCTTGGATCATCGTGGTTGGGACCACTGAGGCTGGGACCTTCGTGGATGGGACCACCAAGAAAGGGACCACTGAAGGAAAATTGAAGGGCCTCTGTCGAGGTGGTCTCTGGGACCACTAGAGCTAGAAGCAGAGGCAGAGGGGCCTCTTTCGAAGAAATCTCTCGTTGCCCACTGAGAACAGAAGGTCAGCCCTTATGATGTTAGCAATAAAATCCTTAAGAGGCAGACAATCACAGTCTAAAGGGACCAGCTCCCTCACAGGATCATTAAGTCCAATCCAGAACATGAGGGATCTCTCATGCCAGTTCAATTGAGTGGTCAACTTCCAAAAAATCAAGTAGTACTCCGCCGCAGGAGTGGAATATTGGGAAAGTTGGTTGATCTGTTCTGCTGGATCCATAATGCATTGTCGGTTCTTCTGTCAGGGTATGTGAAGGGAAGAGACGAGAGAGTGAGTGAGGATCAAAATGCATAACTTTAATTGTAAACAAAAGAAGAGGATACAATGATGATGGTAAACATTCGAAAAATAAAGTAACAAAACTCCACAGCAGTATGCTGGCTAATAATGCACCACATACAAACAAGGGGGTATACTGTATATACACCTGGGCTAACAAGAAGACGAGGAACACCTGGGATACAATTAGGGCAATGGACACAAAGACAGACATCACAGAGGAAGATTCAAAACTTCAAAAGAAGGGTCAGGGCTCAACACTAAGAATTTTTTTCTTCAAACTAAGAATGCTTCAGATTTGTACTGGCCCTGCCTAAATTTTCACTGGCCCCAGCAGTGGAGGAGATTATGTGTTTTCGGTCACCCGTTTAGTCATGCTGTCATGCAACTTTTGGCCATGTGTAGTGTTTTCACACACAGGATCAAAGATTTAATCATTGAGTTAAAGATTTGATTATTGGCTGAATGTAATATACATATGAATCCCTGAGAGAGGAGACTTGCTACTAAATTGGTTGTGACTGTGTAATATACAGTAGATAGATATGCCTAATCAGTGAATTAAGAATGTGGATATAAACAAAATCAGACAACCCAAACAAGACCAACACTGACTGATATACAAAGCACAAAAACAAAAATACCTGTACGGTCCAGAAATGAGACATGTAGCAGGTGTTTTATGAGGATGAAATGAAGTACACTGTTTTAAATATTCATCTTCAACCTGCAGCTGAACAGCTCTGATAATAAAAGCCTAATAGTGGTTTTGCTTCTTTTCATATCAAACGCCATTATCATGTCGAATTAATGTTTACGTTTTGAAAAATTGCCTAATTAAATGTATACTTACATTTTGGATACTGAGCAGCTCGTGATTTCCAGGCACGTGTATAATCAGGGTTTAACAAAGTTTATTATGTCTCATTCTGCGCTTCATCTCTAAAGGCAAATTAATGAGAGAAAATGTGCTTTTTTTACAGTGGGAATAAAACTAGCGCTCTGTCCCTTTACGAGAGCGCATGCACGTTAAACAGTCTACGCTGCACGGAGAGAGATGATGATGAGACATATGCATGGAGAGACATGGATTTTAAGTCCTATAGAAAAACTGTTGATTTCTTGAGTTCCAATGTGTGGATTACTACTTTTCACCAACATGTAAAAACAAAAAATGTGGGGATTTCGCGCACTATGAACACGGAATGTGTGGGGACAGGCCTACTTAAAATGTTTCGCAAGACATGCAAAAGTGTTTTTTTTCCCTGCTATTTTCTACACATTGGTAATAGCTGCTGCTTAGACACTTGGAAAAGAGCGAGGACAGTGCTAGGGGAGTGTGCTCGGTGTCTACACGCTCTTATGCGTGCACGCAACTGTGCCTTGGTGCGTCCAGTATATTATGCTCTCATGCATCTTTGCAAGCAAAATAGAATCGCACTTGCTCATCGGTTACAATACTTTGTTTGCTCAGTATAACTTCTGTGCTCTCTCGCTTGTTGTTTGCTTGCACTAATGTTATAAATGCAGCACTGGCCCGATCGGGTAAGTGACAGTTCTAGCAACTGGCCCGAATCTCTCTCACACTGCCATCGGGCAGTCCTTATTGTCGCATCACATGAGTTCAATATGTGTGACACTTTTAGTATTGTGGACTTCTAGAAAGTAAAGTCTTGTTAAAACTTCTTTCACACTCTCACTATTTTGTTTTATTTATTTATTTGTCTACTAAAAACTGTGTATGTAAATGCATCACAGCAGATTTTTCATTTTTTTCTTTTTTTTTTCTTTTTTTTTTCTGAAATTACGCTTTAATAACTGTGAGATAGTCGTATTTTCGGGGAAAAAAATATAGAAATTATTTTCACACAATAAATATTGAAATGGTTTGTGTTTATTTCACTCTTTGTTTATATTATTGTAGTTTTAAGCATAATAATTAGAATTTTTAATTTGGATTTTCATAGTTTGATACCGAAAGTCTTGGTCTGGGACAAGGTTAAAACAGTCCAATCATTAAAAGGCATTTTAACAGTACCAAAATTAAAATGATGAAGGACTGCAAAAAATAAAAAAATAAAAAAAATGTGATTGTGACCTTCAGATAGCCTAACAAAACAAAGAAGACAAACTCCTACTGGGACATGCAATTGGCCAAAAGGCTGAAAAGAAAAAAAAACAAAAAAAACATCCATGTATAAAATGAATTCTAAACAATTTGTATCCAGTAAACATAAATGACTGTTAAAGTCTTTGAAAAGCCTTGAAAATTAATCTGACAAAAAGTGTGAGAACCCTTAGAAAAAAAATAAAATAAATAAATAAAGTGTTGTCACTCTTTTTTATTTTGTTAACAGCCCTAGGCAATGCAGGGAATTATTATAATAATTGTTTACTTTTTAAGGGTTTTTGTTTCAATCAGCAAGTTATATACAGTCCGTTTCTCTCTTTGCACATAGACTATTGACTGTTTTTTGCAATGCAACACCAGTCCGTAATGTAGGTCTTTGTTATCAAATGAGATGATTTTCTCTGACAGTGTAGCCCTAGAGCAAAACTTAATTGTATAGAATATCTGGCATCCTCCAATCTTGTGTAGAATAACTCAACATCTACCTCATCTTCTCTAGGGTCCTTTACACTAGCACAAACCCCACTACATGCATTATTACAAGAGTAATAATGCTTTTGTACACCAAATGCTTACCATGTACCATGACTAATCAGGAAATTATATAGCTAATAAACACAAATAACAGTTGCTTGACATCATCAAGAGCCCAACCCTTGCCAGGTTTAAGGAAAAATTTACCCCAACCATCCATTCTTTGCTCACCCTCATGTCCTTCAAAACATGTTAAGAAAGTATTGTTCACTCTTTTCCATGCAATAACAATGAATTGGGAATTGAGCTTTCAAGCTTCACAACTATGCAAAGCGGCATAAAAGTATCATTAAAGCTGTCCATATGACTTGTGCGCTATATTCTAAAACTTCTGAAACCATCTGATTGAACCATGACTTTGTGTTAGGAACAGTCCAAGATTTAAGTCAGTTTGTAATGACATGAGTGTGTAAATGAAGACAGAATTTTCATTTTTCTGTCAGCTTTTCTTTCAGTGGGGAGTGTGTAAAAAAAGAAAGGAAGGAAAAGAAAGAAAGAAAGGGCAAGTGTACAACTGTCATGATGACTCAAATCTGTTTCCCTCCTTCTGGCCCACAGAACTTTCTAAGAAGCATCTAATGCTTAAATGGGGTCAGGAGAAGGTTAAAATGCACTACATGAGCGCAGTCATGAATATTTGAACTGCTGACTTGAAAAGACTTGCAGTGTTCATGAGGGAGGTGGCTGGTGTCACATCCTCTTCTCTTTCCCGCCGCTGAGCAGCACTTGCCCTCACAACCGCAAGATTTTAGCCTCTGTGTTGGGTGGATATGAATACCCCCCTCAGCCAACACACGGTGGTCTCTGTGCTGCCTCCCAACGCAGCCTAATGCTCATGGCAAATGTTCTATTCAGAGACTAGTTACCATGATGTCTATTCTGAGCCCTTTCAGACACAAGCTGAAGTTGTGGAGGATTTGTGTGGTTATGATGATTATTAGTACATTGATTTATAGTGAGCTTATGTTTTTTTGTTGTTCAATTTTTTTTTTTATTTTTTTTTTTTACAACAGAGCAATTGAATACAATTTTTAATTTCTATGAAAGATTATTTCAAGTCGAATTTAAAAATTAACATGTATTTTTGAATGTATTACAGTAGTTTTCTACTCTGTTATAGTACAGTATATTTACATACACTATCAAACAGTTCTTTTACAATATTTTTCTTTTTTGTTACATTAATAATTGACGGTTTTACATACATCAGTCAGTCAAGTCACATGTTCTAGAAGTGCGTTTATTCTGGTGAAACATGTCGTAAAATCCTTAAGTGCCTCAAACGCTAAAAAAATGCTATGTTAAAACAACCCAATTCTCAACCCCACGCTGGTTTAATATTGCACCAACCTTGCATTGGGTTAAATTAACCCAGCTGTGTTGTTTACAAAAACTAACCCAGTGCGCTGGGTTGCACCAACCCAGCACTGGGTCAACCCATACATTGGGTTACAGTAACCCGGCAAATTGGTTATTTATTCAACCCAAATGCTGGTTAATTTTTACAGCAATGTTGGGTTAATTTTCTCTCTTAAGTGGGATAATAATTTCAGGTCGTTTTATCCTTTAATGTTTTTAAATAAACCATTAATTTGATCCCTCCTTTATTTTGGATTCATATTAATCAGTGCATTTAACCTTATTTTACAGAGGTTTTAATAAGGAGCCCGTAGAACAATAACATAGAATAATGTAAATTATTAAAAAAATAAAAACCGTTAAACAAACATTGCATCATTAAAAAAAAAAAAAAAAAAAAAAATCCAGTGTATATTCCAGCCAACAATTCATGTATAAGAATCCAAATGGAAGACTGCTACCATGGCTTAAAAAAATATATCCCAAAAAAAGGAGAAGGTGAGGAGAGGTGCTCATTGGCAAGTGGGGCTGCTATAAATGTAATGTTGAAACCGAGCAAGGCACTCAATCTCCAATAAAACATTTTAAGCAAAAAAAACATTAAAAAGCCAAAGCGTATCAGCAGACTAGCTACCTTTGTCAGAGCACGAGAACAAACACCCACAAGTATCTTATTTAAGTGATACTTAATTGGCAGCAGCCAATGAGCACCAATCATTAATCAGTCATTCAATTAAACACAAAGCAGAGTATATTCACATCCACATAATACAATATAAAGACAAAATACCACCCACAAAAGTCAACAATAACATCACATATATGCAAAACACTCCAAAAGTTAATGGATATGCACTATTCACACAATTGGTACACATTAAACAAAACAGAAAAAACAAAAAACAAACAAAAAAAACATGGTGTATCTGGATTAAAAAATGACCATTCAAAGCAGTGGCAATGGAGATATATGTAATGTTGCTCTTGGCTTTTTCAGGTGGTAATTTGTCTTTATATTGTATTATGTGAATATACTCTGCTTTGTGATTAATTGAATGATTTATTAATGATTGAAGCTCATTGGCTGCTGCCAATTAATTATCACTTAAATAAGATACTGATGTATATTTGTTCTCATGCCCTGACAAAGGCTGCTATCTGCCGATATGCGCTGGCTTTGTAATGTCTTGTTGCCTAATAAAATCATTTTGTTTTGGAGATTGAGTGCCTTGCTTGTTTTCAACTTTATTTTGATGTTGATAATAATTAATGTATGAAATAAATAAAAAAAATAAAATTAAAATAAACTTATTTAAACTTAAAAATCTATGTGCAGGCCTGCATTGCTTTGTCAGGATGTAGGGAATACGTCCTTGACATCTTAGCCTGCTGGAGATATGTCACAATATTTATTTCACACCTATGAAAGACAGACATAAAGAAAGGAAAAGGTTAAATAAATATATAAGCCTAAAATGTTAGCTATTTCGCATCATCAGAATACAGGAAGCACGGTTAATAAATATGTGTCTGTGCTATAACAGGTCGAACTTTGCTCCAGTTTGGGAATTTTTTTTAAGCATTTTCCTCACTGATGATGTTCTTAAAGTACAAAGCGACAAGAAATATTTAAAAACGACATTGAATGTCTCATAATTTATTTGTATCCATTAATAGTTACATTCGTGTTTTTGAGCATTCTAAAAGACTTCAGTTCTTTCATTTAAACTCACCTCCAGCATATCCCAGGACATTCACTTTAATATTTTCTGCAAATTAATTCCCAGGGCTTTGTTCTACTCTAAACTCAAATACATGTTTTCAGACCAAGGCTTTTCATGCGTTGGTCAAAGCTCTGCATGACGCTTGCGTTGAGCGGTGTGTTGAAGCCCTGATAATTGTCAACTCCAACCCTAACTCCTGAAGATGTTCTTAAAAGCCCACATCAGGTAACTCAGCTGCTGGGCTGTTCTTACACCGCAGCTGGATCCTATCGCGGTGGGGGGAGGGGTGTCTAGTTTCAACTGTCAGTGAGATAACCCAGCGACTGGGTTACACAAAAAATGACCCAACACTGAGAAAATAATCTAATAAAATTACCCAACAGGCTCAACCCAGTGTTTGGGCTTCTGAAATAACCCAGCATTTTTTTTAGAGTGTACACATATATTTATTGGTAACACTTTTTTACAGTGTCTTTTTTATACATATTACTTAAATTAATTGCTATAGTAATAACTATAAAAATGCATATTTACATGCAGCTGCACAAAACAACTACACAGTTTGTGCATGTAGTTAATTATTAGTTCTTTGTACTTACCTGTGTACATGCACAGTAACACATACATTGTCAAATAAAGTGGGACCGATTTATTTATTAACATAGTATAGTGAGGAAAAAGTCACCAACATGTGCCCAGTATACATGGGAACTCCTTCAACGAGGTTAAAAAACCCCCAAAAAACATCCCAGGTTGATAACTTAAGATGTTGGTTGTTGGCCTAGAGTGTGCCGAGCTGTAATCTAGGCAAAGTGTATCTACTTTGGATGATCTTAAAGTCACTACATAATTGCCATTTGTGTTATTTCATAGTTTTCATGACTTTAATATTATTATAAAATCTGGAAAATAGAGAGTGAGAGTGTGTATCTAAACAGTAGTGCTTGTGTCTGTTCTAAAAAACTGTCACTGAAATTATCCATTCTAAGTGCATTTCAAAATGAATTTTCTAACAATAGATATAGTGCTTCAAACTTCTTTTCCCTGTCCGTCACACTTCCAAACAGACACATTTGGCCCAGGCACAATATACACACAATATGCACAGACACACTGATTAGCAATGAGGAAGCTTTTAGTCATGGTGTGTCCCACAAAAGCCCACTGCTCTCTAATGTTAGACTGTTCCAGCTGCTCCACAACATTTGATACACATTTAACAGAGACTGAGACAGAAATGAAGAAGACATGACAAATTGAACTTGATAGATCAGTTTAAACAACACATTATTATTTACTTTGGATTTGTCAATATGAGCTTTAGCCAGAAACAATGAAGAACAGTATACAGAATTATTTATATTTTTACTTTTATTTTATTTATTTTTTGTCAGGGACCCAGCTGTGGTAAACCAATATTTGTATTGCATCACAAACATCTTCTGTTTAATCAAGTCATATATGAGAACACAGGTCTAGTTCTTACATTAAAATGAGTGTTTTCTACTAACATAGAATCTGTTTTTAAATTATTTGTGCAGATGTTATGTTCCTTGTATTTTTTTAAATATATTTGTTTGTATGTTTGCTTATTTTTATTATTATTGTTGTTGTTGTTGTTGTTATTGTTGTTTCTGTTTCTGTGAGTTACATTCTTATCAGTTAAGGGTTTTCACAATACAAAACACAATAAATGTAAGAAAAACAAACTACACCAAATTTAAATGACATGAACAAAATAAAATTATTGCACATAAATGTTTAACGTACTACGGTCCTTCAAAAAATCTATAGCAGTTGACTAGTTACTGTATATATTGCTCAAGAAACATTTTGTGGAAACTTGTAGAATGTTGTCTTTGATATTAAGTGCTGATGAGAAACAATTTACCTCCCCATTTGCGTACAATTAGCTTGCTGTATTTGCATGTTTATTTATTTATATACTTTCTACCCTACGAGATGCATCTCCATTTCCCTCTTTTCCTAATGACAGGTTGATCATGTTGAAGTGCTTATGCTACTCTGATACAGACATTGACTCTAATCCTGAAAGCAGAGGACAATCTCTTTTGACTCTTTCCCTGACAATATCCTTCCCTAACATAAGACCAAAGAAGATTACATATGCAATCTCATTGTGCATCCTCACAGTAGTAGCCTTTGAGATTTTGCTGCATAGAAGGTTATGAGAGCTTTCCTAAACAAATGTATCTATTACTTCACTTGATCGCTGGGGTAAGAAGAACCTATGCACATCTGTCAGTAAAAGAGACATGCTCATCTTTGAGTTATGTTTTTGACGGGTGCAGTTTTCTCTTTAGTTTATACTCACAAGAGGTTTTTATGTGCCTCGTGATTGCACTGACAACATGTACACAATGTCGGATATTACAGGTTTTATTTTACAAGTTAAAGCAGCATTGTAATTATGTTCTCTGATTAGGAACTGCTTAAATTAGAATTTGGAGAGACCCATTTAAGATCTTAATGTAGAAAATTTCCAAGATCTAAAAAATGCTTATCAAAATATTTTTTTTTATTCTTATGTGTAATTACTGTATCAAATAATTATACATATTTTAACAAAGAAAAACAGGGAGATATTTTGCCAGAAAGTTTCAAGGAATTATGTGGCAAATTCTGCCTAAATGTTTATCATTTAAACATATTCTGCATTATCTGAAATAAAATGCTTTCTACAGTTGTTCACAGCCTAGAATAAATAAATAAAATTCAAATAACTCAAATTTAGCTAATTGTTCAGTTTAATGTTCAGGCCCATTTGTTCCATTAGGAAGGCGTACCTCAAACTCAATAATAATTATGATTGCAACACACCAAAAAGATTGAGGGGCAATTTAGGACTAATAACAATCTGATGTGTTGAAATTACAAAGTGATGTGGAAAAGGAGACGTTAAACAGGTGAGGCAATCGTGTTATAGAATATAAGGCACCTTCTTCAAGAGCAAGGATGGATCGAGGCTCGCCAATTTGCCAATTTATACGTCAGCAAATAATCCAGCACTTTGAGAACAATGTTCCCCAAAGACAAAGTGAAAGGATTTTGGGCATTTCACCCTCTACAGTTCACAATATAGTTAAAAGATTTAAATAATCTGGTCAAATCATAGGGCAAAGCCAAAAAACACTTCTGAATGTGCATGATCTCCAATCCCTCAGATGTCACCGTCTTAAAAACCTCATAGGTCTGTAATGGATATCATGATATGTGCTCTGAAATACAGTACTTTGATAAACCTTTGTCAGTCTACACCATTCACTTCTGCATCCAAAGATGCAAGTTAAGGCATTTGAAGAGACCCTTCTATTTAAGATCAAAATGTAGAAAACTTCCAAGATATTTAAAAATCTTATAAAAAATAATCTTATTTTATTATGTGTAATTAAAGTATCAAATAATTATACATATTGTAAGAAAGAAAAAAGAAAATTTTAAGAAATAATGTTGCAAATTCTGCCAATAGGTGTATCATAAAATAATAATAATTAAAATAATAATAATAATAATAGTAATAATAATCCTGAAATAAAATTGTTTCCACAGCAGTTTAAAATGTATCTATCTATCTATCTATGGCTCAAATTTAACCAGTTGTTGAGTTTAATGTTCAGGCCCATTTGTTCCATTAGGAAGACATACCTCAAACTCAATCATAATTATGTTATTTTTGTAAAATGACAGATTAGCTAAACAAAAAATATACCACTATGCTATACCATACTGTATGTAATACCAGTAAATTGAATTTACTTATCAGAGTATCATGAGTCAGATGTTGAAACATATTAAAGAGAACACAATAACACTGGCATATCAGATTTATAATGATGGAGATAAAATGAGGCTTCAGCAAAACTGTCATCAATCGAAATGCTTTACTGTGTAAAGATAATTTCATCTGTCTCATTCTCTCACATATTTTTTTTCACACACCTTTCTTCTGAAAATAGCAAGCACAAACTTGCTCTACCATTAACATTCTTTTGATATGATAGGAATGAAATAGACAATTTATAAGCAGTGCACTAGGCAAGAAGTGTCAACAGCACTTGAGTGTGCACTGGAGTATGGCTGCTCTCATTTGTTTTAATTGTTTTGCGAACATAATCCGCAAATTTAAAAGAATGTGCCAAATGAGTTGAGTAAAAGATCAAATGAAATATAGACTAATTTTCCTCTGCAAAGTAACGGTCTATTATTTTTTTTCAGAAAAGCAAAAGAGAAATTTACCTTAGTTGTACACTCAAAAAAGACAAAGACGGACGAGTCCATTCTAGATGACTTGGGAAATCACATGGTGCTGTAAAAGTCTCAAAAGAGACCTGTTTTGAAGGACCCTAAGTTCATAAAATCTGTTCCCGGACCTGTGTACTCTCAGATGCAGGCACATCTTTCATCAGCAGGGGATAATAACTGGACTGGTGCGAGACGGCGTCCCCCCGGAGAGCCCACACTGATTGATTCAGGAAAATGTTTAAACAGATGATACCTGGGGGGACGCAAATAAATTGTGGTGTGGGTTCTTATTTGTGGAAGGGATCAATACCATTCAAAATGAGTTTGGAACCCTGTGTGCCTTGTCTAGTGGTTTAATATAGAGGAGGTGAATTGTCTGCTTTTGAGTCGGACAGAAAAAGATAGAGAGAGAGCACTCAGACCCATCCTAAAGGGCACCAATCAAATCTTTGTTTTACAGCGAGTCAATCATCAGTTAGTGCTCTTATTTGAGAGCGTGAGCAGCAGCAACTTTTTTTTAGTCACGGTATCAAAACTTTTTCTTATCATAGGTGTAATCAACTGCTTTTTGTAATTTTTTTTAGAAGAAACAGGCTTCTTGTTAATCAGAGTGCCAGCCTTTTTTTTTGTTTTGTTTTTTTCAATCCCCTGAGAGCATCCCAGAAACTGTGTATGTGTGTTTTTGATGAAAGATAGGACCGTAATGGATTGGATTACATCTTGTTGAAGTGGACCGGCTGTTCTTATTTACCTTCGCAAACAGCCAACATCTGCTATGTGTGTGCCCACATATCCCTCTTTCTCTCAGTCGAATTCTTTTTTACTCTCTGCTTGGGTTGTCATGATACCAAAGTTTCAGTTGTCGATACCAATACAAGTAAAATTTCACAATTCTTGATAACAGTTTTGATACCACAGAAAAATAAAAATAAAAAAATAAAAAATAAATAAATAATAATAATAATATGCTGTGATATTTAAAAAGTTAAATATTCATATTGTTATTATAATTTATTAAGTATTAACAAAATAAAGTGAAACTTCTTCCAAGTTAAAACAGTTCTTGGAAAAAACAGTTTTTCCAAGTAATTATTAAAACAGTCAGTAATAAAGAGCAGATTAATTAATTGAGAACAGTGTTAATTTCTCATTTTTAATTTATTTTTAATTTATTTTAGTCAGTAATAATGTTTTTACATACAATACTGACATTCAGTTAAGGCAAATAATCTGTATTTGCATAAAAAAAATAAAAAAATAAAAAAAAACATGACAGGCATTTTAAACAAGAAGTGGATTTGATCACATGTGCACGATCGTTTGTTCATAACCCTCATCATTGCTCTTCACTGAGCATGCATGCAAATGTGAACACACATGTGGGCATTCAATACTTGGTACTTGGATTACTCATGGTCAGATAGCATATTTATAAATGACTAACTGTGCTCCTCTCTTTATTTGTTCATTACAGAGGCAAATCTCCATTTGTCAACACCATCCTTACCAATAGACGCAGCCTATGAAGAAATGCACAAGACAAGGTAAACAATTTGTGTTGTTCATTAATGCTGTTGCTGTTTGTCTTAATACCACTTACATGCAATCTGTCTGTTGTAGCTCGAACAACAAGATATAGTATTCATTTTGCATAACCAGCTGCCCTCCGTTAGTGTAGAAGTGCCCCACATTTGATTGTTGATGAAAAGTCTTTTTTTTTTTGTTCTTTTTTTTTTTGACCGAGTTTCCCTTGAGTGCTTGAAGTGTGGTACAGAGCTCTCTCCCAAACATGTTCGCACATGATGAGTATCAATAATTCATGGGGACTGGTGCTGACCCTGCCTGTTGTGACCTCTGCCATGTCCTGCCTGCTGCTACTTTATAAATAAACATCTGTTCACGCCGGACTTTCGACTGGCAATCATACGTGTGTGTGCATACAGGAGCCCCTTGTTTGAAAGCCAGCTCATCATATTCCCTGTACAGTGCACTTCTCTCTTCTTTAAGCTTTTTGTTTCAGCTGAACTCAAAGCAAAGCCTTTGTAGCACAAAGGGGCCACAGAAGTTTTCTTTGGTCTTTTAAAAAAAAAAAAAAAAAAACTTAAATACAAGTTTGATGGAAAATGTGAAGAAAGTTTAAGAGAATAAAACTTCCTCCCCAGTTTGAAAAGACTGTTTTTTGTATCTTAGCTGCTTAGTTTAGCTCAGGCTGCATGCCACACTTAAAGCAAGCTTTTGTGGCCCACGTTATGATTTCATCATCAAAGATACAGTATATTTATCAAAAGCCTATCAATTGTGAGGTGTCCATTTTCAAAAGTATTTACGGTAGTTCTCTGTATCGCTGAATCGTAGTATTGCTAAAAATGTGGTAGAAAGTGGCTCTTTTGGAAAAAAAGACAAATATTTTGTTTTTTTAGAAAATGTAATTTATACAATTATAGACTATATATATATATATATATATATATATATATATATATATATATATATATATATATATATATGTACATACAATACTGTGCAAAAGTTTTAGGCACTTGTGAAAAATGTTGCATAGTGAGGATGTCTTCAAAAATAATGACATAAATAGTTTTCATTTATCACTTAATGTCATACAAAGTCCAGTAAACATAAAAAAAGCTAAATCAATATTCGGTGTGACTACCTTTGCCTTTAAAACAGCACCAATTCTCCTAGGTACACCTGGACACAGTTTATATTGGTTGTTGGCAGAGAAGATGTTCCAAGCTTCTTGGAGAATTTGCCACAGATCTATTTAGGCTGTCTCAATTGCTTCTGTCTTTTTATGTAATGTCAGACTGACATAATGTTCAGTGGGGGGCTTTGTGGGGGCAATGACATCTGTTGCAGGGCTCCCTGTTCTTCTATTCTAATCTTTTCTATTTGCAAAAATAACGTTTGGGAGTCTAACATTTATATTTCCTATTGACACACTAAAGCTGAAGATATAAATAACCATCTTAAGACAAATGTTTATATATATATATATATATATATATATATATATATATATATATATATATATATATATATATAATGTTCACCAAACGTTATGGTGTTCCTGGCAGCAAGCACATCTGGATAGCCTTTTGAAAAATCTTAACGTTAGGGAAAGAGTTAACACAGTCTCATAACAGCTCCTAATAATTTGTAAGAGATGGCAGAATCATAAGATATCCTATAACTTGTCAAAAACATATGACTTTTATTCCCATATTGACCAACCAATTAACAAATGGAATTTATAATCGTTACAAGGTAAGAAGTCTAGCCTTCTATCCAACACTTTATTTAGGAAAGGAAATGTCAGTGAACAAATCTGGTTACTCATTACATATTTATTTATGCAATGAAAATAACTAATGTCAATAACCTGGAATTTGTTTTCTAACACCAATGTTTTCTTTCTTCCGTGGTACACAACATTTATTTTTCTATTAAAATTTTGTTTTTGTTTTTGGTTTGTGGTTTGGGTAAGGGGTTAAGGGGCCATCACACTAGGGTTTGAGCACCCACATTTTTTTCGGACAACACAATAAACAAGGATATGATCTCACGCGGGAGGACTTCTGGTGTAACTAAATAATAAATCACAAATAAATAATATTATATTGAAAATGTTAAAATATATTGTGTACTCAATGTCCTGCAACAAGAAATCTCACAGCTTTGAAATTTGTATCCTTTGAATTGAGCCAAGCGTTTAGGGTGTGACGTTTCGATCTTCTATTGGTCACGCATCACAAATTCATGGTTCAGAGTTCAATAAGCTTGAACTTTGGTATGCAGCGTCGTACACAATTTCTTCGTATGAGCTTGTGTGTCCATTCTGCTGAATTCAGATGTGTTTGAATGGGAGCGAATGGAGCGTGAAGTGTAGTGTGACTGCCACTTTACACTTTATGGTTAGGATTAGGTTTAGGTTTACGTGATGTACAGGCCAACTCGTGTGATTTTCTCGTACTAATTATTACAATTTGTCATGTGACTGGGTTGGAAAGTGTTGTTTTGTGAACCTGTCACAATGTATGCAGGTTTTGCAAAGAGGCTGTTATTTAAGGATAAGGCAGCATCAAATATAATGGAACGCAACTTGTTGAAAGCATTGTTTCTTATTGTTTCATATGTAAAGTTATTTTCCATAATCAAGGGCACTTAAGTCTCTCATTTCTCTTCTTACTGTTAAGTGTGCCTTTTTGTAGTTAAGTTTATGTTCTATTTAGTGTTCACTCACATTCTTTAATAATACACAATGTCATTTGAACGATGCAAATGAGCATGGCCAAAGTAGCATTTACGCTCACAGTCAATCAACTGTTTGCTGCTGCACTCACATGAACTCTCTTTAATTAGTTTAGATCATTGTGGATTTTTGTTTATTATATATATATATATATATATATATATATATATATATATATATATATATATATATATATAAAACAATTTGTCATTTTCATTTTAATTAAATGTAATTTAAGACTTGAAAATGATCAAAATTAACCTTAAGTGCTCGCACCTGCAGTGCATCAATACAAACCACCAGACAACACTAGTCAATGTAAGCTTGTGTGTGATTTCAGTTTATTTTTGCATCCTCAGTTTTCTAAAGCTTAATTTTTAATTGCTTGTTTTATTGATTGAGCAAAGGTGTAAAAGATCAAATGTTTATGAGTTTGTGTGTGCGTGCGCAGTTAAAGCAGGAGCATTTTTGATCAGCATATTTATTTTTTCTCTAACTCAATAACTGCATCTTTAGTTGAGCGTTACAAGGTACCTCATCAATTTAATAAAAGCTTGGCTTATAATCAAACATTCATTTAACACTAATTTGAACAAGTAATTAATGAATAAATAGATAAATAAGATAAATAAGCATAATAAATGAATGCAAATTCCCAGCGTCTCCAAAGTTTTTTTTTGTTTGTTTTTTTTTTTTTTTTTGAACACTACACACCTTCAGTTCTTTAAAAGCTTGTAAAATCTCCACACATCCTCAATGTTCTGCAGGCAGAGTTAATCAACGCTCATAAATCACGTCCACAGGCACTTAGAACATTAGGCATGCCATGCAGAGGCAATCACCCTTCTGCAATTAATGGAAATTATACTTTTATGATGTCTTCTACTTGCACTACAAAGGAGTAATTGCATTTTACGTGTTTTAAGTTGCTAGCTGTCATTTTACAGTTGCACACTAGTAATGAGGGATTCCCTCCAAAAACATTTTTTAATGTTTTTTTTTTGTTGTTGTTTGGTATGCATGTACATTATATATACAGTACTAGGGGTGGGCGATATGACCAAAATCATATATCATGTTATCACTAATTATATATCATGATATAGTTACATTTAAAAAAATAAATAAATTAAAAAAATAAAAAAACAATAAAAATTGGCTTAAAAAATACATAAATAAATTGTAATGCCTATTTTTGAAAAATTCAGTCATTTAATTAAATTCTTTTTAAATGAAAACTACTTCCTCTCAGATAATTTTCTCTTTATTTGGATCTTGACAAACATAGTCTGTGTGAAAAAAAAAAAAAAAAAGGAATTTATGTATGTATGGTATGCATGTACATTATATATACAGTACTAGGGGTGGGCGATATGACCAAAATCTTATATCATGATATCACTAATTATATATCACGATATAGTTACATTTAAAAAAAATGGTTTAAAAAATACATAAATAAATTGTAATGCCTATTTTTGAAAAATCCAGTCATTTAATTAAATTCTTTATAATTGAAAACTACCTCTTAGATAATTTTCTCTTTATTTGGATCTTGACAAACATAGTCAGTGTAAAAAAAAAAAAAAAAAAAAAAATTGGTGGTAATCAAAAGTGGTAATCAACCTTACCACAATGCTAAATTTTACATTTATGTCTGATGTTGTTGACTACTATTATTATTATAAAACTTTCCTCAAAAACATCTTCTGAAAGCAATGCATCAAAGGAAATAATTCATAAGTAAAAGAAAAAAATATATATATATATATATATATATATAATTCCTATCCTTGATTAAAGAATAAATAAATAAATACTACATTAAGCTCTTTAAGGCCTTGTTCAGACTGCCACTAAAAATATGATTTTTTTGCATATCCAGATTGTATCCAGATGAGTGTTTGATAGTCTGGACAGCAAAAAACCACATGAAATCAGATTTTTCCAAATCTGATTCAAACCACATCGGGAGGTGGTTTCAAATGCGATTGAAATCTGATTTTTTTCAGATGCGTCTCAGTCCGGACGCTCTGGCTGCTCAAATCGGATTTCAAATGGTCTTTTGCGTCACTCTTAAAGTGACACACAACGATGATATCAACAATCGGTGACTGCAGCACAGAACATCACAATATTTACCAGTCTCCTCCGTCGCTGAGTTTATCTTGTGCGACGGAGGAGTTCTGCACCGCGACTGGACAGGGTGCTTATTTGGAGAGCGAGATGATGCACCTCCATTTTTCCCGCTCTGTTTTGAAAGCATCGTCACATGGGTACGCCTACGTCGTTACCAAAGCAACCCATGCAGATAGGTTGGTTATGTCTGAATGTGCAAATCTGATTTGATCACTTGCAATTAATAGTGCGGACAGTCTACCTGAAAAGATCTGATTTGAGAAAAAATCCAATTTGCCTGCAGTCTGAACATAGCCTAAGTAATTTCTGTAGACAATATTTTAATATCTGAAAGCAAAGCCGGGTTGTTTTCTAATATCTAACATCATTCAAACTTAATTTTATTAAGGGTGATGAGGTGTAGTTTAAAAAACCTGCATGAGAGATGACACAGTATTGTTGGTGCATGATACATTGTTTTGGCTGTATTCCTTGTCAGTGTTGGTTAAAATGTCAGGCTCTCTTGCCGTTTGAGATGTTTGACTTCCTCCATAGCGCTTTAAGGTAAAACACTCAAAACTCAGTAGAATTCAAATGGTCACACAAGTTTTGAAGTTGTGCTTCGACAGAGAGAAACCAGATTGAGCAGTGCCAGTGGTCACATGCTCTGCGTTCTCCTGTCTGTGGAGCACAATCTGGATGCCTGCTGGAGTGGACTCGTGCGCGACAATCACGTGATACACAGCTGTGTGTGTGAGATGAGAAGCATATTTAGAATGCAATAATTTAACTGAATTTGCTTTGGCCACCCAAAATTTCACTTGGGCAGTCGCTGAAAAATTGTCAGTACTTGAAAAACCCTGTTTCCTCAATTCTCTCAGTATCACGTCAAGTCGCCCTGCCTTCCTTCTCAATATCTCCGACAGAATGTGTTCCACGCACATGTTATGTGAATAGAATGAGGTGCAAATTTTTTGCCACGTGGTGCCGATTTTGCATTACCGCGTTACAGACGGTAATCCAAAACGTATACCGGTTGCCAAATTTCTACCAGTTTATCATGTCTACCGGTATATCACCCACCCCTATACAGTACATACATGCATTCAACATGCACCCAACCAAAACTGTTGTTTTGATACAGTTTTGATTGTCAGCTACTGTTTTGTGTATTTTGTGTATTTTTTTATTTGTTATTATTGATTGCTGTAAACAAAAGTTGTAATTCTGCTATGTTGTGTCTTTCGCAAAGACAGACTTCTGACTGTTCGCATAAAGTCTGACCCTTATTTGCAGATTTTTCTTGTCAAGGAGAACAAGTAAAGTGACCAACCCAGTTTTATATTATAACTTATTATATGGTATAATATATATATATATATATATATATATCACTATATTGCCAAAAGTATTCGCTCATCTGCCTATAGACGCATATGAACTTAAGTGACATCCCATTCTTAATCCATAGGGTTTAATATGATGTTGGCCCACCCTTTGCAGCTATAACAGCTTCAACTCTTCTGGGAAGGCTTTCCACAAGGTTTAGGAGTGTGTTTATGGGAATATTTGACCATTCTTCCAGAAGCGCATTTGTGAGGTCAGACACTGATTTTGGTTGAGAAGGTCTGGCTCACAGTCTTCGCTCTAATTCATCCCAAAGGTGCTCTATCGGGTTGAGGTCAGGACTCTGTGCAGGCCAGTCAAGTTCTTCCACACCAAACTCGCTCATCCATGTCTTTATGGACCTTGCTTTGTGCACTGGTGCGAAGTCATGTTGGAACAGGAAGGGGCCATCCCCAAACTGTTCCCACAAAGTTGGGAGCATGGAATTGTCCAAAATCTCTTGGTATGCTGAAGCATTCAGAGTTCCTTTCACTGGAACTAAGGGGCCAAGCCCAGCTCCTGAAAAACAACCCCACACCATAATCCCCCTCCACCAAACTTCACAGTTGGCACAATGCAGTCAGACAAGTACCGTTCTCCTGGCAACCGCCAAACCCAGACTCGTCCATCAGATTGCCAGATGGAGAAGCGTGATTCATCACTCCAGAGAACGCGTCTCCACTGCTCTAGAGTCCAGTGGCGGCGTGCTTTATACCACTGCATCCGACGCTTTGCATTGCACTTGGTGATGTATGGCTTGGATGCAGCTGCTCGGCCATGGAAACCCATTCCATGAAGCTCTCTACGCACTGTTATTGAGCTAATCTGAAGACCACATGAACTTTGGAGGTCTGTAGCGATTGACTCTGCAGAAAGTTGGCGACCTCTGCGCACTATGCGCCTCAGCATCCGCTGACCCCGCTCTGTCATTTTACGTGGCCTACCACTTCGTGGCTGAGTTGCTGTCATTCCCAATTGCTTCCACTTTGTTATAATACCACTGACAGTTGACTGTGGAATATTTAGTAGCGAGGAAATTTCACGACTGGACTTGTTGCACAGGTGGCATCCTATCACAGTACCACGCTGGAATTCACTGAGCTCCTGAGAGCGGCCCATTCTTTCACAAATGTTTGTAGAAGCAGTCTGCATGCCTAGGTGCTTCATTTTATACACCTGTGGCCATGGAAGTGATTGGAACACCTGAATTCATTTATTTGGATGGGTGAGCGAATACTTTTGGCAATATAGTGTATATATATATATATATATATATATATATATATATATATATATATATATATATATATATATACACACACACTATGTGGCCAAAAGTTTGTGGACACCATTTGTGCTTGATGAACCTTCAATTTCAAAACCATAGGCATCAATTTCCCCCTTTGGTGCAATAACAACTTCCACTCTTCTGGGAAGGCTTTCCACTATACTGTATGTAGTGACATGGCTGCAGGGATTTGTTCCCATTCAGACACAAGTGCATCACTGAGGTCCGGCACTGATGTTGGGCGATGGGGCCTGGCTTTCAGTTGGCATTCCAATTCACCCCAAAGGTGTTCAGTGGGGTTCAGATCTGGGCTTTATGCAGGCCAGTCAATTTCTTTCACATCAGACACAGTAAACCATTTCTTTATGGACTTTGCTTTGTGCACAGGGGCATTTTCATGCTGAAATAGAAAAGGGCTCTCCCCAAACTGTTGCCACAAATTTGGAAGCACCAAATGCCCTAGAATGCTATTGTTTGGAGTAGAATTATGATTTATCTTCACTGGTATTAACAGACTAACCAAACTCTTTAATTAGAAGGGGGTGTCCACATATTTTTGGCCATATAGTGTGTGTGTGTGTGTATATATATATATATATATATATATATATATATATATATATATATATATATATATATATATTAGATTATATATAATATTCTGCTCAGGTGGCCGAAGGTTCTGCCCAATAGAAATAGGATTTGCTCAAAAGTTAGAAGGAAAATTGGTTGTTAAATGTAATAGATCAGTATTTCCCGGGGGTCCATTTAAAATAGCCAGGGGGTCCGTGAAAAATTGGGGAAATCTGCTTATTCCCATGGTAACAGCCGCATCAACTTCTCTGATTGGTGAATGAATCTCACTTCTAGATGAATCGGGGGGGAATTATCAGAACCATTCTTTTAGTGGAGCCTACAAGCTTAGCCTAAAATAGCATATCATGGCACTCCCATGAACATTCTATGGGCGGTACACAGCCAAGGAGACAAGAGGCTGTTCTTTTTAATTAATGTCTATGGAGGAGATGCCTCTGTGTGCTGAATAAACTGCTTTTGTGAGGAAACAGCTCATCACTTAATGAATTGACTGCCTTTCAACTATTCTTCAACATGCTTTCTTCAACTATGTGTGGAGTTTACTGTGGTAAATTGTTGTTTTATAAAAGAAGTCATGGACGATTTTGCGATAGGTAGGTGTCACTTTACGGCTTTCCCCATTCATTTGTATGGTATCCGCAAGTGGTGACTTACTGTCATAACACGCTAGTTGACCGTTACGCTCTTATGATAGAACCGCGGAGGTTGTTATCTCCATATATACTGTATATATAAAATAATCTCTGGAATTACTTTTTACATGTGTTATTCACAGGAGTTCTGCTGATGACAGTATCAGCAATATCCATCATACATTAAGACACAGAGCTGTTACTTCATCAAGTAAAAAAGAGAAGGGGTTTTAACAATGTGTATTTCAAGTTATACCGACCACATTGAGTGTGAATATTCACAAGCCACAGCTAACCAGCACTGGATTAGCAAGGTCCCTGTTTCTGACTTTATAAACTTCTAATTATTTTATTTAATCTTGCTAGATAAAGTATGCTACTGTCATATTATAAGTTAGTATAATACTGTATGACGATTGATGATCCAGCTTTAGGTCAAATGCGATAATATTTCCTAACACAGTTACCCTGACTTTACCCATACAATCTGTCTAGTAGGCCAATATTAGTTCATTTCATTGAATTTATGCAGTATATTTAATTTTCCACTTCATTATAACTGTCATGTATGTGAATATAAATCACGTCACGCTCGCTGCCAAATGGAAGAGAGCCTTTTTGATGTAGGAATATGAGAACTTTTTTATTTTCCTATATATGCAGATCACGGATGGTCTGCTGTGGTGACCCCTTACAGGAACAGCAGAAAGAAGAAGAATATGATATTATAGTAACAAATAATTTTTTATTTTTCTTCAGAAGAATATGATACTTTCTTCATGCTTTGACTAGGGGGAAATTAAAATAATTTACGAAAAATTCAGTACTGTTTGACCTTTGTAGTGTTCTCGATGATATTTCTTCGCCCCTCGGATGGCACTAAAACCAGAAATGAGCAACAGACTGTCTCCCTACTTCATTTGTATTTTCTTGCTTTCTTTGATATGAATCGCTTGTGCTGTATTCCTCAAGTGTAAATTGCTGTACAATGGCTGGATGTAGGTCAAAGTCAAGTTTATTTATTATAAGTTTCACTTTAAAAACTTTATTGTTGAACAAATTGCTGTACATTAAGTGTACATCAAACACAATAACACAATCTTACAATCTTATTAAAACACAATGGAATAAAACATTTCCAAACAAAAAACCAAATGTAATATAATTGAAACACTTTGCACACAGAAGCCTCATACAAGACAGCAGAGCTTGGCCATTCTGCAAGCTTCATATGTATTAAAACTTACTGGAACTAATTACTGAGATAATTTTATACTTTTAGTAAATAATATCATATTAGTTGTGATGTTACGTGGGATCGGAGGTCCACAAAGAATTTGGGTTAAAATTCTATTCAAAAATTATTTGAGAAGCCCTGTAATATATAATTCCACAAAAATAGACATACACACACACACACACACACACACACACACACACACACACACACAAAACTTTTACTTATTTGCATTGCAGTGTCAGTCCACTGTCAACTGTGGAAAACTGAAAGTAATAATAATAATAACAAAGGCAAATTATGGAATAATAGAAAAAAGTATGTAGACTAAATTTTTCTTTCATAAAATAAATATAAACATCAATAAAAACGAACATAACATTATCTGCTGTGAAAAATCAGCATATTAAACAAATACCAACATTACTTTGACATCTAATGTCAGTCCAATACCGGCTGTACAAAAAATAAAATAAAATAAAAAGCTAATAATGTAACAATAGAAAAAATAAAAAAAATAAAGTGTTGACTTCTTTTTTTCTTAAGATAAATATAAAAATGCATATAAACAACAATATAGCATTATCTATTGTTGAATATCAGCATATTAAACGTATGTCAGCATTCCTTTAGATGTCTTGTGTTTGGCCTGTTTCTCATCATTTTCAGTGTTTCTATTTCTATTCGGTCAAAAGTTTTGAAACACTTACTCATCTTTTATTATATATATATATTGAGGTATCACCCTGGGATGCTTTTTAAATAGTATTGAAGGAGTTCCCATCTATATGCTGGTGTTGGGCCTCATGTATTCAGATAGAAGACAAAGGCAGGCCTAACACAGTCGTAAAACCTAACTCAGGCCCCCACATACCAGGTCATAAATCTTACTGGTAAAAACCACGCCAAAATCAAACAAAGGGAGTCCAAAACAGACTACAATTTCCATGGAGCCTTGCTCACTAAAGGATCAAACTCTCAACTCCTATTGGATGAGGCACACGACAGAACGCACCTCAACCATGACATCATCAGGAGTAGAAATACCTCTGAAATGCTTCCGGGATTTGCTTCCAGCAACTTTGCTTGCCGTTTGTAGATGCAGCTTATCGCTGCTCTCAGGTGCAGCCTTGTGGCACAAGGAAGAAATGTCCGACTTGAAACTGTGGCCATACAATCTCCATCTCGCTGGATGAGTTGAGATTACTATGTGTTCCACCGAACACTCTAACGGATCCGAAGGAGACTGCCGAGCAATCTGCATCTTCATCCGTTTGCCTGCAGAAGTGGAGAGAGAAAAGATTTCTCTTCCATCTTCAATCAAGTCGACGTTGCTGATTTCTCCGCCAGGCCGCCGAGAATCAGCAGCCGTACCGCCCGCCGACAGAGCGAGGAAACAGCCTCCCGTCATCACCCGAGCCTCAAGGAACCGAGTCGGAGTTAAAGGATGGATGAACACACATTCTGCGTCCTCATGCGATTCAAGTAAGAGGTTTATGTCTGGGCAGAGATAGAATATTATAGTGTGTTATTCTTGTGTATCAAGGTTATTGCTTGTACAGTTTACTGCCATGTCTGCTCATTATTAACACTCAGGGTATTAATTATCACAAATTTGATTTGCTGTATTGTAGTCCAACCACATTGGACTGTTGTGCATTTCCGCCATCGCGGGTGAAACCGGCAAACTGAGTTTATCCATTCAAGAATCAAAGACCGCAGGATGGTTTACGAGCCGTCCACCGCATCTCTGAGTGATAAACTAGCAGCTGCTTTCTCTCCCACGATCGCGAAATCGGCTTTGGGGCCATCACTTAATTCTCACTCTCTCGTACTAACCACACACACACACGCACGACCCCTCACAAACGTTCTGGCACACATTTTTGGCTAGTAGATAGCTTCGTGATAAAGCTCAGCTTTGTCCCTAAGCTACCATTGACTGGTTTCTCTCCGCCCACATTCGCGGCCATATTCCCTGGCCGGAAGTCTCGCATGACATACTCTCCACGAGAGTCACGTCTGCCATTTTGTGCGTGTCCCTCCTTACACACACACACACACACACACACACACACATACACACACACACACACACACACATCTTTGTTATATTACAAAGAGAAGTGTTTTGGTTTGTTTTGCATACACCTGTGTCATGCTGACGGGATGTCAGTGCTCGGATTCAAGCCTTCATTCATTGTTTTTTTTTCCAAAAATCGATATTCTTCGGATGTCGATTTTCCTAAGAAAACAATCTAATATTGAGACTATTATACTATCTGGTTATTAGTCCCTGATTCCAGGGTGGTGCCCTGTCAATATTAATCCTTATTAATATTCTATTAATTTTTAATAATTGATAATTAGCGTTGATGATTGTTGAATTTGAATGATCAATAAGCTAGTGTTAATTTTAATTAATGTTTCATCAATGTTAATGATTAGTGATTATCTTTGATAATTGTTGATTTAAAGGATTAGAAAAAGCTAGCATTGATTCTTATCAATGTTCTATTGATTTTAATAATTAATCATTATCTTTGATAATGATTAATTATTGCTAATAACCAAACTTGCTCCTAAACGTAGCACACTACATTTACTGGAGCCCCATATGAGGTTTTAATGAGTTAGATTCAATTAATTAATTTCAATATTAATTAATAACTAAAGAAATGTTTATCAATTATTTCTGATAGTAACACTGATCTAAACAACCAGTAAAGCCCTACACTGGGCACTTATTGGCTGCTTTTCTTTATTATTTGGTCCAACTCTTCAATTTCAAAAACTTTTCTTTTTTTTTTTTTTTTATTACATTTTAGATTTATAATGAAATAAATTTATATGGTGGCCCAATTATATTTTTGTCTACAAAACTAATTTCAAACATTTAAGCATATGCCTTCAGATCAAAAGATTTTTAAGATCATGAGAAACATTTCAGTCAAGTGTTTCAAAACTTTTGACCAGTAGTGTATATATATATATATATATATATATATATATATATATATATATATATATATATATATATATATATTTATATTTATTTATTTATTAAATTTGTAATATAAGTCATTCTTGCAGTTTCAACAAATACTTATCAATGTCCAGGACACAAATAAATCCAAATGTTATGCTTGGTTGATAAGGCATAATAACACAAGTACACATGTTCATTAACAACATGATAATAATGATAATAATAATAATAATTTTTATTATCATCATCATCATCATCGTCATCATCATATGTCCAAAGAACCTTGATAAAAAAAATTAAATTAAATAAAAAAAATAAAAAATAAAAAGTACCTTTATCCTTTCTGTCTGCACCATAATTATTCTGGCAGCTTCGTAACATAATTTCATCATCATGTTCACGTTTTGATAGTCAGTAGAACAATTACAGATTCCATCGCTGAAGGGGGCTGGAAGTTTGTTTTTCCAAATTTACGGTCTATTTTTTATTTTATTTTTTATCTCTTCCCCTTTCTTTGTTTTTCTTGCTTTTTGAGTGAGACAGCCTTCACCTCTTTAGTCACACAAATATGGTGAATCCAGTGGATTAGAATGAGGCAGCTGGACTTCCATATATTATATATGAGTGTGTGTCCAGATACCTGAATTGAGACATCTGCTTTGGAAGCAGTTTGATGAGAGTAAAACACATAGCAAAAGGTTCTTCACTGTGTTAGTGCTTTTTAGTCACTGTCTGAGCTACCCATAACCGAAAAGTGCAGCACAAGAATGCATAAAATAAATAAATAAATAAATAAATTATATATATATATATATATATATATATATATATATATATATATATATATATATGTGTGTGTGTGTGTGTGTGTGTGTGTGTGTGTGTGTGTGTGTGTGTGTGTGTGTATGTGTGTGTGTTTATTTTTTTATTTTATTTTTAGTATTAGTATTAGTACTCTGAGAATTCTTTGTCATGTATGTGTGTGTGTGTGTGTGTGTGTGTGTGTGTGTGTGTGTGTGTGTGTGTGTGTGTGTGTGTGTTTGAGTGTATGTTTACAAATCTGGTGGAGAGTTTATTGTTGTAGATTTTTTAAGTTTATGTAAAGAGAACTGCTTGAGTTTTCCCCTGAGAGGGAAATATAACAGTCCAGGCTTATGGTACCTTTCAGGATTTTTTTTTTTTTTTTTTTTTTTCATGCTAAACAACAAGCTACCAGCTTCAACAATGATACCTTGCAAACTCTTAAAGGGATAGTTCAACTCAAAATTAAACATTTTAATTAAAACTTTTTAATTGGAACATTCACTACCCAACTTTTTGTGTTCAATGGAAAAGAGAAAGAGAAACGGTTTAGATGATTTGATGGCGAGTAAATGATGACGGCATTTTCATTTTTGGGAGAACTCAATAATGACCACTGTTTTTCACTTTCCATATACATTTGTCTCCTTTTTCATGCATTGTGTTGATGATTGAGAAATAGAGACGTAATATGCCAGAATTCTTGTTCATCACAAATCTCTCTTGCTGATAGCCAGATGTAGCTCTGTTGGTGATAGGGGGGCAGGTGTTGGCTTGTGAAAAGACTTTCATCTCCCATCCAAAAAAACAAAAACACCATCGGCCCCTTTAAATGATGTGTGCCGTTAGCAGCCTATTGATTTTATATTGCAGATATGAAGTCTTCAGGTGTTCAAGGTTGACAAGGATGACTGCGGAATGCCAAGTCCAATATTAGTCACCACACCATCAAAGGACGTACTGCCTCATCAGCCAATCACAGCACTGGATCAAGAGAAATCACTAATGCGAAGTACATCAAAATGAACAGAATGGGGTGGGGGCACTCATGACACAGCAGATAGCAAAAAATAGGAGTCAGTTATTTCAGGCATACTGTAAGCTTATAAGATCAGCATCAACTGTAGGCTATATGTCACTGATAAAGAGAAAAATTGAAAAGGTCCAGAAAAATGTATTTTTTGTCAAAGATGGTTTAGACTGGTATAGTGTCCAATAGTGTCCTTGACACAGTGTACATGATCTTTTCTGTAAAGTCTGTGTTAAATGGTCACCTTTGCTGAAGCATTTCCAGTGATGAAATTTGCACAGACAGTTTTGTCATGTTGCTTTCGGTTTTTCTGTGTTTTCATTCATGGCTTTTTTGAAACTGGAAAAATTGAGTGGAAACATTTTTCAAAACACCAATAGCATCTCCGTTGAAGAGGGGTTAGATTTTGTTCATACATTCCACTTGCTATTCATTATTGAAGTGTGCATGAATATGTTTTCTATTTGCACAGAGCTATTCAGAACTCCCTCGTACTGCATTGCCACAAAATTTATAGAAGCAAACACAAGAATCACAAACAAACTAAAGACTAGGCACAAAAAGACTATGCTTGATTGTTACACCCCAATAACTGAATGAGAAATACTATAAATGTTCTGTTCTGAATGCAAAGTTATAGAATGTCTGTGTCCATGTGAGGGACTTGTTTTGTTCTTGCCTTTGCTTGACGTTTCAGAAAAAAACTTTTTTTTTTTTTTTTAGGAATAAAAATTGAATAAACACCCTGTTATGTTCGACAAGATGTAATAAGTCCTGCACGTATGGTTTGGAAAGAAATGTGCAACAAACAGGCAAAACAGGTTCGTTAGCAGACTTTGTTTTGTTACAGGGTGGGTGCTGACAGTGTATCGGGTTGCGTGGCTGAATTGACGATGGTGACGCATCATTAGTGCGGTGAAATAATAGCATTCGCCGCTGTTCCTTCAGCTTTGTTTAGCTTAGTGTCCTAGCCTCTTGGGATGAAACAGAGAAATAGGTGTTTCTCTCTCTACCGAGTGAATATTTGCAGCCCTAACAAGACACCCAGGAATAAGAGTTTTATACACAGCACAAGCCAAGCACATTCCGGGGGCCCAGAAAGTCTCAGCGGCTCCTAATGCTCCCCTGAAACTGCGATTGATGCTCCAGTTACTTTCCTTCGCTTGAAACCTCCTACAAGAGCAGCTGTCCCTATCTTGGCTTTATTTGCTTAAAACTAGTTCAAAAACCCAAGCCTGACCTTAAATCATTTGAATAGCCTTAAATTGCTGCCAAAGAAGTTTATTTGACACTCGTTTGCTTGAGCCATAGTGAAACAATCCTTTATTGCACATACAGGTCTTGAGTGGTACAATGCTGGGGATATTAGAAATGCACAAATGGCCTGCATGTGCTGCCTGCTACAGTACATGGAAACCTTTTTAGATGTTTGCTTTGATGCTTAATAAAGTTTAATTTTGTTAATTCTAGAAAACTTTAAATTAGTAATAGTTTTTCACTAATCATTGAATTTCTTATTTAATTTTTTTCCTCTTAGACCCTTTCTTAGAAAGGCTCTGTAACAATTAGAACACTGTGGGGTGAATTCACTGAACAGTTGTGTCACTTTTCCAGAGCAAAACTCTGCGTCTTATTCACCAACCACTTCCTATTCAGTTTAACTCGGCGCAATCAGTTTTGAATTAACACTGCACCTTAAATATTTACATTAAATAATTGCTATATTTTTATCACAAACAAGCCTCCTGTCTAATGTATGTAATTTAGACTCATTGTAGATTGTGCTTCATTCACAAAAGTCTGTGCTATTTGCCCGGTGCAATTAACGTTGCACTATTATGAAAGCAGGTGGCAAACAAAATGTTATGCAAAATAGATGTTTCTGTGCATTTCTATTGACCATGGCAGCAGTAAATCATCAACAGTGATTAAATGATGGAGAAGAGCTGCACCGTTTCCTGATTTGTATAATGTCTTTAGTGAATAATATGCAGATTCACAAAAAACTCCACAGACAGCATGTGCAAATAAATGGTGCTTTCAGCAGACTTGGTCAAAATATCTGCTGTTGAAATTGGTCTGTGCTTACCAAAATTGAATCACTGCCCCTAGTGGCTGAAGCTGGAAGTGTTGTTGAATGAACACATGTGAGCTCGTGTTTTTGCGAGAAATATCCTTTTGGCAAAATATGTAATGCATTCAACAGGAAAACATATTTTATTAATCCTACACTTTAACCCAAACACCAACCCTAAACCTAACTGCCAGTGAAGTAAAAATGTAATTTTAGAGTGAAAATACAACCTAAACACAATAATGTAATCTTAATGCAATTACTTCCTGGTTTCCATGGGACCAGAACCCGTGATTCGGATCCAGAGGGAAAAATGATCACATATGAATTGATTAATTCGTCAGCAGGGACATCTTTTATCGTTGCGCCACAACTAAGTTTTTTCAGCATTCCACATAGGACCGTCACATTTTTTTAGACACTGTTAAGTTAAAAAAGAACTTCAATATTTATAAACACGTCTCGAGACACCTGTGTTCTGTTTCACCATTTGTTGCACTGCATCAAGCTTTTTCAGCGCTGGTGTCACAAATTGATTATGATGAGGTTCAGTTTGCAATGAGGACTTAATGTGAATGCTACACATGATTTCAGATTGTTTTTCACCTGGAAAAGTTTTAGCTTGTTTTTTTTTTTGTTTTGTTTTTTTTTGCTCTGGTGTGCAGAAAACAATTACACAAGTTAAATGCTGAATCATTTAAAAATCAAAGCATCCTGATAAGGCTTATAATGTGTAGCATTTGCTGCCTCATGGAAAGTGAACCTGCCGGGCAGAATTACATATTTTCCATCGATTAAGAATAGACCTACTATGTTGCAGGTAGTGACATATTATTTTTGTTCGACTTAATGTGATTTTATCTTTATTTGAAGATCTATGTATTGTGCTACAGTATTTAGGCTCATTGCTCACTGTGCACTTTATTCCCTGCTAATCTTAGATTGTGTTTGACACATCCATGCAATAAATGTTCTTTATTCCAAAGTCCCGACTCCCGAAAAATAACAGAATAATCGTTTGTGAACTCGTGGTTTACCAAATATTGCAAACAGTTACCTTGCACATATTTAGGGTATTAAGGCATCTTTCGCTTTTTCATTAAACATGCATGCAGGACTTAAACATTTTAAAGTCCTCCATACTGTTGCACAAATTCTGTCGCTTATATGAATTTAAAACATCAACTTTGTACACAGCCAGGGTAAACTGCACCTTATCTTTGTGTTTGAAAGCATTTTGTGAATCAAAGGCTGTTTTCTGTAGTCCTTTAAATAAACGCACTGCACCTGTGAGACACAGATTCCCTGAGCACGCACTTGAGTGCCTGTGCTCGCGCTGCTGTTGTCCAGCACACATTCGGCCGAACAAATGGTATTTCACATCAGGCTGACGTTTATGTGGATTTATAATAGATATCTCAAAATAAATAAATAAATAATTGATTTAGAGCTCGATGCCCCTTGGGTGTCGAGGCTCCTGGGCAACAACCCAATTGGCCCAGTGGTTAATCTGTACCTGTTCGTCAGGGTTTGTCAGGGTACATGTACGCTCGGAAGCAACATGTTGTTATCCCATGTGATCATGTTGGTTGCAATTATAAGACTTGTATGAGGAAAAATCTTCTGGGTTTTTTTAAGGTGAGAGCTTTACTGTGAGAGTGAGTGTGTGTTCGATTTGTCACTGTCAGTTGAAGGATGATTCCATTGGAGCCGCAGTGAAGGACTCTCCATATCTCCATTTTTCTGACATCTCTAGTTTGCCATCAATCGCGTATGTGTTGCACAAGCAGATACATGCCATGACAGAAATATTACTTATTTTTTAGCCCACACACTTATGAAGTCTCTAAGGCCTTAGTTACACTTCATAGTTCTTGGGCTGATTGGATAGCTAGTGAAAACATTAAGTAGCCTATATATGCAACCAAGACACATTAGTGTTGCACTGCAAAACTGATTGTTTAAACCACATCGGAGGGTGGTCTGAAATACATTATTGACTCAGGGTAGTCAAGTGCAAATGTTTTGCACTCGTACCATTTGTATCATTTTTCTTTTCTCATCACCAACCAGTGTAAAGTAGCCTACTTTACTGAATAGACCAGTAGCATGAATTTCCATGCTAGTTCAGAGCTGCGTTTCCCAAAAGCATTGCGAGCTTAAGTTGATCGCAGAGACATTTGCTGCCAATAGTTTCTACGATCTATTTAGGCTTACGATGCTTTTTGGAAACACAGCCCTGGTCAGTTTATGTTGGTTAGTGCTGGTTTGATGCTGGTCTAGCTGGTGGACAAGCTTAGCAATCCTTTTCACCAGCTGATGAATGGACCAGCTTGATCTTTTTGGTGATGCTGGTTGAACAAAAGAAGTCTTTCTGCACACCAGCATCCCTTGCATATGACCATCATGCAAAAGACAACATGTGATGGTGATAAGCAATGCTGTTTTTTTTTTTTTTTTCGTTTTTTTTTTTCAGTAGGCTACTCATAATGGATGGTTCAAGTCTTTGGAATAAAATCTTTGGAATAGTAAATCAAATTCTAACATTAGTATTGCAACTGAGCAGTTAATACAATTAAGCCACTGTGCCCTTTTAATTTGCTTTAAAAACACAGCAAAAGCCAAAAACACACAATTTGATAGCTGTCTGGCTAACATAGACACATAAAAGTGGCAGAATATACGTGGAATGTGGATACTGTATACTGAATTGTACTGATATATAGGGCCCTTTTTAAGAGCGCTAGCGGTAAGCACAGCGCTATGCTTTAATTCATAAGTGAAAAGTCAATGGGCATGACCAGGAAGATTTGGTATTTTCCTGCAAGCATGCACTAAGTCTAGGCACATGTGGGATTGGTGAAATTTCATGCGCAAAGTGCAAATAGGCTAGGTCAAGTGCAATTTAATTATGAGGTTCTTCTCCGGCACAGTCTACTTTCAATTATTCAGTGCATTCCCTGTCAAACACCAGCCATATATATAAACAAATACAGCACATTCATAAGAAGTTGGACTGTATGCAATGAATTAGAAGAATAGAAATATTTCTATGAGAGTGTCATGCTCCTTTTTTAAGAATAGAAAATGTGTTCCCTTTCAATTCAGCTCACTCGACATTGCTGTAAGCATTAAGGAGAGTCCTTCTTAGACGACCTTGTTGAAACCCTTATTCAATCACGCCAATCCTGTGATTGGCAGTGGTGCCTGAGCCCTGCCCCTTCGGGCGCGCAATTGGCCTATATAAGCGGGTGCTCAGTCACCATTTATTCAGAATTTTCTTCCTTCAAGACTACGAACTTCGTCTATGTCTTGGAGACCTTCTGCTTCACTGTCGATATACACCTATAGCAGATGGAATTCTCAGCAAGACACGAACAGGACGACTCGTCACCTGTGCTCAGTGCCTGCATCAAGAGGCTTTCCACTCCCCTGTGTGTTCCGGTGAAGAGTTCTCCACATCGCCATCGAAGACGCTCTCGGTGAACATGTTTATAGCTTCAGATGCTCGTCGTCAATCAAAGCAGCGCTTCAGCTAAACTTCTACCTGCTTCCCACAGTGCTCCGGCTGGAGATACTGTATCTTTTTTATATACACCAATCAGCCACAACATTAAAACCACCTGCCTAAATTGTGTACGTCCCCCTCGTGCCACCAAAACAGCGCCAAATAGCATTCTGAGATGCTATTCTTCTCACCACAATTGTACAGAGCGGTTATATGAGTTACCTTAGATTTTGTCAGTTCGAACAAGTCTGGCCATTCTCTGTTGTCCTCTCTCATCAACAAGTTGTTTCCATCTGCAGAACTGCCCCTCACTGTCTCTTATAGTTTTTTTTTTTTTTTTTTTTTTGGCACCATTCTGAATAAATTCTTGAGATTGTTTTGCATGAAAATCCCAGGAGATCAGCAGTTACAGAAATACTCAAACCAGCCCATCTGGCACCAACAATCATGCCACGATCCAAATCACTGAGATCACATTTTTTCCCCATTCTGGTGGTTGATGTGTACATAAACTGAAGCTCCTGACCCCAATCTGACCCACTGCACTGCTGCCACATGATTGGCTGATTAGATAATTGCATGGATGATTGTTGGTGCCAAATGGGCTGGTTTGAGTATTTCTGTAACAGCTGATCTCCTGGGATTTTCACGCATAACAGTCTCTAGAATTTACTCAGAATGAATCTAGTGAGAATCTAGTGAGCGGCAGTTCTGGTGACGGAAATGCCTTGTTGATGAGAGAGGTCAACAGAGGATGGCTAGACTGGTTCAAAATGACAAAGTCTACAGTAACTCAAATAACCACTGTACAATTGTGGTGAAAAGAATAGCATCTTAGAATGCTATTTTGAGATGCAGGTTGAGGCAGGATCTCGTGCTGGTGCAAGACCTGTGAGCTCCCCGAACTTCCGATCTAACATCCTTGCCTGTGCAATATGCGTGTGATGAGCTCCGGCCCTCTATTGGAACACACGGCCTCATTATGTTTGGCGGCTCTGATGATGGGGATGACACTGTGTCACTCACAGCTTCAGGCAAATGGTTCACGGAGGATGTTGCCACCTCTTCCCCAAGCGAGGGTGAAGAATATGCACATGCTATGGACAAGGAGCTTCTTCGCATTCTTGCGAAAGTGGTTGAAGAGCTCGGTCTTGAGTAGTCCCCTCCAGAAAAGCCAGAAAAGGCTTGCCTGGATGAATGTTCACAATTCTTCCATGAGGTCCATGCGGAGCTAACAAAGATGTGGTATGTGCCTTACTCTCCGTGCCTTCAAGTCGTAAGTTAATTTCCATCTGACATCTGCCACGTTGGACTATTCATATACATTTTAATATGACTTATAAGTCCATTGTGGTTTGTGACTCCTTATGAATATATCTATTTAGTGTTATAACTCTGGGAGTGTAATGTCACAAAGTGCGGCGTGATGGGATATCGTTCCCCATAGTGCTTACAGCAATGTCTAGTGAACTGAATCGAAAGGGAACGTCTCTGGTTACACATGTAACCTCGGTTCCCTGAGATGAAGGGAGCGAGACATTGCGAAAGCTTGCCACACTACTACTTCAGAGTTGCATAATACGAGTGATTCACTCTTGTTCCTCAGTCAGAAAATTCTGAAAAATTGGTGACCGAGTGCCCGCTTATGTAGGCCAAATGCGCGCCTGAAGGGGCATGGCTCAGACACCATTGTCAATCACAGGATTGGCGAGATTGAATAAGGGTTTCAACAAGGTTGTCTAAGAAGGACTCCCCATAGTGCTTACAGCAATGTCTCGTTCCATTCATCTCAGGGAACCAAGGTTACATGTGTAACCAGAGACAATAGAGAATGATAATAGAGAATGTAAGTATTATTAATCATTTTCAGCTACGGGCACACAAATCATGGCTAGTATTGACAGTAATTTTATCGGCGTGCACTTCACTTCAACCGGTTTATTTTGAATTTTATTAATTTATTGAAACACAAAAAAACAAAAAAAAAAAACAACCAAAAATAATTCTAAATTCAAATTACATTTCAAACTGAATGAAAATATAATCAAAGTAACAAAGTGGTAAAAAAAAAAAAAAAATCATACCAAATCCAAACATTTTACCCTCTCCAACTTCTTTCATCGGCCCCTTTTGCAGAGACTTAAAAATCACTGTAAGATGACAGGTGGAAAAATACCAATACAAATTAGATATTAAACAAAAAATGTTATATAAACATCATAATAACATTTTTAAATTAACCTGGAACTATAGATAGTTTAACACAAATATCATATATTTTTGTTGCAAAAAACTTTAATTGTCAGGGACATAATTTGATGTTCCACAATATTTTCAGAGTTTGGACATGAACTTTATTACCACCTGCTGGTGGAATCTCAAAACTGCAAATGTAGGAAATGAGTTTAGGCTTTGCACTGAAAACATACCTGCTTTTGAAACGTCTTAGCGCAGTGACCTATTTTTCAGGAAAATAGCAAATTGCGCTTTTCGGTACTTCATAAACGTACAATACACCCACAGTTTGCGCGCATACACCCACAACAAACTAGGGGTGTATTCATTTATCAGGATCGATGCATTAATCAATTAACCAATGATGCGATGTCATCGATACACAGTGTAAAGTTCGCTGTATATTTTTTTAAGATGCACCTTTATTTTAATGCTCTAATGCCAGCCACATCCATACGCATTTCTGTCATGCGATGCAGCAACCTTATTATATTTATCTCACTTTATAAGCACTAAATATCCTTCTCATGTGGGACACGGATGAACGCGGAGTGATTGAAGGGATTGAATTTGCGTTCTGCTCTGTGCAGAGCAGATTACATGCACAATTAAATCAGGCTTTCCTCAATATGGTGGCATATGCGACACATTTGAATTGTACATGAGATTTATCGCTTTTAAAGTGTTTCGGAGCAATTCAACCTTGTCAAACAGCTAAAGAGCCACAATATTCTGAACAGCGCTGATGAGGGAAAATTAAAACACCTGCCCTGCTGCACCAACATCAGTTACAAGACTTTTCACATCTTGACATCAACACCCTTAATAACATTTATCACAGTAAACTGTAGCAGCATTTTTCAAAACAACCGTGGAAGATGTAGCCAAGAAAAACACAGATAGCACACATTCTCTGGTCGTGGGTATGTTAGTATTTTGGATTGAGAGACTTGCTTGACTGTTGTAGAGATGACAAATTGTCACTGCTGTGTTTACCTCATTCCACAAGCCAATGAGACGTCATACAATGATTCATCATCACTTGTATGTGATTGTATGTCTTTATTTTTTATATTCTTTTTTTTTTTCTGTATTAACTGAAGTACCTTATTTCCTTGTGGATGTCCAAATGGGGATACTAGATTAGCACTTTTCAGAGAGCTCAATAAAATATTCAAATTATATTTTGGTTGCATTTTTGGCATAATAAATGTAATTGATTGTGTAAAATAGGCACATAATATTGTAATATCGATCGCAGGCCCCTGAATTGAATTGAATCGAAATTGTATCGTAGCAGACTTTGAGATATTGCTAACATGGGACTGCTGGCTAAGAGAATCGATACAAGATGGTGTCATGATGAAACTGCCGATTTACACCCCTAGCGCAAACACTCCCACCAATGCCTACCTGCGCTTTACACTGGCATGAAAAAAATTGCACTTACGAAAATTGGATAAGACGTTGTGCAGGGTTGTTGCACGTAGTGCTACGCTTGCACACTCACAAAACTTACTTATGCCTACTACCCCTCTTGGGGTATAGGCCACCAACCAGGACTCTCCAGCAATCTCTGTCTTGGGCTTTTCTTTCAATCTGGCTCCAGGTGTAGCCCATCCTCTTGCAGTCAGCCTTGATGTCTCTGCACCAGGTGTTTCCTGGCCTTCCTTTTTTCCTTTTCCCTTGAGGGTTCCAGGTCAGGTCTGGTGGTGTTTGATGCAGGCTTGAGGAGTGTGTGACCTATCCAGCCCCAGCATCTTTTCTTTATTTCTTCATGGGCAGGGAGTTGGGAAGTTTGCTGCCATAGGTCATTATTGTTGATGGTGTTTGGCCAGTGGATTTGGAGGATTTTTCTCAGACAGGTGTTAATGAAAGTCTGGTGGGATGTGTGGGGATGCAGTCATATGTGTAAAGGGAATAGAGGAGGGACACAGCGCACAGCCTTGTGGTGCACTGGTGCTGAGTTTCAGGCTTGGGGAGAGGTGGGGACTGAGTCTGACTGTCTGTGGGCAGTTAGATAGAAAGTCCTTGATCAACATGCACAGGAATTTACAAAGACCCAAGTCAAGCAGTTTGGTGACTAGCCTGCTGGGAACAATAGTGTTGAATGCAGAACAACACAATGTAGTCTATAAAAAGCATCCTCACAAATGTCCCCTTCTGCTCAAGGTGGGTCAGTGCAGTGTGTAGAACCATGGTTATGTCCTATAACTTCAGTTTCTCTATGTCTCTGTTTGGTTTAAAGAACCCAAGGTAATGTCGTTAACTTAAAAAAGTGTCAAAGTGTCAAAAAAAAGAGGATTATCTGTGAAATTATATACTGTATCTCTCTGGAACCCCTCTCTCTCATTTGCATGTAAAATGGATGCATTTGGGCGATAGATGACAGGGTTGACCCCCCCACCCCCAGGATATATGGGTTAAAACAACAGCATGGCATAGTGAGAATCTCTCTGGGTCAGCCTGTGCTGGTGAATAACAGCCTGTCTGTTGATTGATACTTACAGTACCATGTTATGCTGAATAGGTTGGCTAAGTGAGCCATTTTCACAAATAAGAGGTTTATTAATCGACCGTTGACCTTACCTTGTTGAATAATGCATGGCCAGGCAGGCTGGTGTGTCAGAATGTGTGACAAGCTGCTGAGGGGAATTAATTTGTATTACTTGCAAAATGCCTGTGTTGTATTTAGTGAGTCCAGTGATGTTCCATCATTTGGAAATAAAGCTTTGACACTTCCAGTCATTACAACCAACATATTACTGCCCTCTCCTCCCCGACTGCAGATTTCAACTCACATTTTGCTAAATTTATCCACACAAGTCAGTCTTTCAAATGTATGCCATGTTAAAACATCCTGTCATTAGCCATACCAGCGCTACATGGTGGTCTCCAAGGCCCTGGTGTATTGTAACCATGGCAGCGCCCGGTCTACTCCAGAAGATTCCCTATAGGTTTTCATTCATACCCTATCCCAGCATGCTTATCTCAAGAGCTATGCTGAGCAAACGGACGTATGATTAGCTTTCTCCTTGTTAGCGATGGAACGACAAGTTTGACACAATTACCCAGCTCAACTTCACGATAGGTCTTTCGCTCTGGGTTCCACATACTGTGCCCTTCACAGATTGTGATTAATGGCTAGCAGCAGCCAAAGTAGGGAAAATTACTAAATGGCAAATTTGTCACTTATGACACTTATTTTTACTGCGTTTTGTGATGCAAGTAACTGTTGAGACTTTGCAGCAGCTCTTTCATATTATGTAGTCCATTAGTTGTGGTTGTTATTTAAATCAATTGATTACTGAAGGTTTTTTAAAATGATTTAATAAGCCTCACTACATGTGTTACTGTAGCACTGTCTCAGGACTTGCAGAATCTCTTGGTACTTAAATTCTGGGAATTATCTTTTATTAGTGAAAGATAATTCTGGGAATTATCTTTTATTAGTGAAAGTTTTAGAGGAATAGTTCACCCAAAAATTAAAGTTCTGCCATAACTGACCCACCTGTTTGACTTTCTGTCTTATGTGGAACACAAAAGGAGACATTTTAATGAATATCACAGACCATGCATGAGAGAAGCTTGTTCACAATGGCTCACCTGCTCACATGAGAACTTGTTTTTAGCACTAAACAATGCTCTAAACAACATACTTTATGATTTATTCTGAAAAAAAAAAATATATATATATATATATATATTGGGATGTTTCTCACCAAAACCTAATGTTTGCCTTCAGATGGGCTACTTTTATGATACATTTGGTTGCTTTTTAATCTTTAAAGTGAGACTCTTTCCACTGCCATTGCAATATGATGTTCATTTAATCATCTTTTGGGTTTAGAACAATATAAGGGTGAGCAGATTATGCCATATTTTCATCATTTGGGTGAACTATTCATTTACTGTAGCCTAGTATATACTTTCTTTTCCACTTGGATTAAGAAGGTCTTAAACATGGTACCTTGGTTAATACCTGGTAATTACCTTGGTAGTATATATATATACACCTTTCTTAAGATATATATATATATATATATATATATATATATATATATATATATATATGTATATATATATACACACACAGTTGTGCTCAAAAGTTTGCATATCCTTGGAGAATTGGTAATATATGTACCATTTTTAAAGAAAACATGAGTGAACAGGCAAAACACTTCTTTTATTTCTTATGGGATTCATATTCAACTGTAGGTTAAATGAATGGCACAATCATAAAACAAAACATGGCAACAAAGAAAAAAAAATGAAATGACCCCTGTTCAAAAGTCTGCATACCCTTAGTTCTTAATACTGTGTATTGCCCCCTTTAGCATCAATGACAGCATTCAGTCTTTTGTAATAATTGTCTATGAGGCCCCAAATTCTTGCAGGTGGTATAGCTACCCATTCGTCTTTGCAAAATGCCTCCAGGTCATGCAAAGTCTTTGGTCATCTTGCATGAACCGCATGTTTGAGATCTCCCCAGAGTGGCTCGATGATATTAAGGTCAGGAGACTGTGATGGCCACTCCAGAACCTTCATCTTTTTTCTGCTGTAACCACTGGAGGGTCAACATGGCCTTTTGCTTAGGGTCATTGTCGTGCTGGAAAGTCCAAGAGCGTCCCATGCACAGCTTTTGTGCAGAAGAATGCAAATTGTCTGCCAGTATTTTCTGTTAACATGCTGCATTCATCTTGCCATCAATTTTCACAAGATCCCCCGTGCCTTTAGAACTCACACACCCCCAAAACATCAGTGAGCCACCACCATGCTTCACTGTGGGGATGGTATTCTTTTCACTATAGGCCTTGTTGACCCCTCTCCAAACATAGCGCTTATGGTTGTGACCATAAAGCTCTATTTTGTTCTCGTCACTCCAAATTACAGTGTGCCAGAAGCTGTGAGGCGTGTCAAGGTGTTGTTGGGCATATTGTAACCGGGCTTTTTTGTGGCATTGGCGCAGTAAAGGCTTCTTTCTGGCAGCTCGACCATGCAGCTCATTTTTGTTCAAGTATTGTCGTATTGTGCTCCTTGAAACAACCACACTGTCTTTTTCCAGAGCAGCCTGCATTTCTCCTGAGGTTACCTGTGGGTTTTTCTTTGTATCCCGAATAATTCTTCTGGCAGTTGTGGCTGAAATCTTTCTTGGTCTACCTGACCTTGGCTTGGTATCAAGAGATCCCCAAATTTTCCACTTCTTAATAAGTGATTGAACAATACTGACTGGCATTTTCAAGGCTTTGGATATCTTTTTATATCCTTTTCCATCTTTATAAAGTTCCATTACCTTATTACGCAGGTCTTTTGACAGTTCTTTTCTGCTCCCCATGGCTCAGTATCTAGCCTGCTCAGTGCATCCACGTGAGAGCTAACAAACTCATTGACTATTTATACACAGACACTAATTGCAATTTAAAAAGCCACAGGTGTGGGAAATTAAACTTTAATTGCCATTTAAACCTGTGTGTGTCACCTTGTGTGTCTGTAACAAGGCCAAACATTCAAGGGTATGTAAACTTTTGATCAGGGCCATTTGGGTGATTTCTGTTATCATTATGATTTAAAAAGGAGCCAAACAACTATGTGATAATAAATGGCTTCATATGATCACCATCCTTAAATAAAATAATTTTTGCATTATCAGTCATATTTTCAAAATCAATGCCAAAATTACACAATTTCTGCCAGGTTATGCAAACTTTTGAGCACAACTGTATATATATATATATATATATATATATATATATATATATATATATATATATCTTAAAAAAGGTGTCTTCAAATTGCACAAATCATTTTGAGAACCAGGACAGGCAGCCACACAGCACATAATCAGCTATTCCTTTTATGCTAAGAAGATGCAATATACTGCACAATTCTTGTTTTTAGCACAGTTGAAAATGGTTTTGCTACTTATTGAAGTGTGGGAATCAAAATACACTTCGCAATCCAGTTTTGGTTGACTAAATTACTAAAACGAAACTCAAAAGAGAAACACTTCTCTCGCAGCTCATCATCAGTCTGTTGTTCTTGTGAGTCACAAAGACTCCAACAGGGCTATTCCATTCCTTAATGAGTGTTCACTTAAATCTCAAAAGAAGAAAGCACACTGGCTCTAACTATGACAGCGACAGAAGTGAATGGCCCTGCTGCACAACAAGAGGATATGCACATGTAACATCTGAGGTTGTTACCCATCCTACCAACCACCAGAGGGAGCCCTCTCCCGAATACTGATCTTCACCCATTTCTTCACTGCTCATTTCCTGTTTACCACGTGTATATATAGCCATGCAGTTCCATTGTTCATTGTGAAGTATTGCAAGTTTACCCTGCCTTACCGAGTGTTTTGCCATTGCCATTGCCATTGCCATTGCCATTGCCATTGCCATTGCCATTGCCATTGCCATTGCCATTGTTTATTGATTCATGTTATGACCATTACCTGTTTTTTTGGATTTACTGCTTTTTTTGGATAACCCTTTGTTTTATTTGCCTGGTTGGACTGCCTTTTTGGTTTATTGGATTTATCTGCCTGCTTTACGACTACGTCTCTCTGCTGTTTTGGATTGTTTGCTTGTGTCTCTTTTAATAAACTTCCTGCACATGGATCCTAACACTGTCTCCATGTCAAGTTTTTTACAGAATACTTTGCCTACCATGGATCCAGCAGAAGTCTCACATCTCCAGGCTGCATTTGCACAGCAGTGCAAGGTTTTAAAGGGTTATCAAGACCAGCTGAACAACCTACGAGCTGACAATGAATGTTTGACTCACTACATTCACTCACTGCCAGCTCCCTATGCTAAACTGGTAAGCTTTGCTCTTCCTGACAAGTTTGATGGTTCCACTGAGAAATGCCGGGGGATATTTACGACAGTATAAAGTCTATTTCTTAATCAACCTGAATCATTTAATCAAGACACCAAGAAGTGTACCTTTATGATGTTTCTGCTTACCGGTAAAGCACTCGATTGGGTCGCCGCTGTCTGGGACGAAGATCCTCAAATCCAGACCTCGTTTGACTACTTCGTTCAACAGATCCACAAAGTCTTCGAGTATCCAGCGGGTGGTCAAGGTATCTCTGTTCAGCTGCCTCATTTACGTCAGGGCCATCGATCTGCAGCAGATTATGCAATACTGTTCAGGACGCTAGCGGCTCAAAGTGGGTGGAACGATGTAGCTCTGAAAACTGTTTTCCATGTGGGGCTTCACCAAGAACTCAAGGTGGAACTGACATGCAAGGGTGAGGGTTCTACTCTGTCAGAATTCATTACCATGGCTATCAAGATGGATAACATGCTTCGTAATGCTCCACAGCCCCAGTTTCACTCCGCTTCTAAGTCTACAGTCTCAGTACAGGCACAGGCATCCACTGAATCACCCAAACCTATGCAAGCTGTTTACGCCCGTGTTTCTATGGAGGAACACCAATGTCGACGTAACAAAAAACGTTGTTATTACTGTGGTGAACCAGGCCATCTCAATGCTGCATGCCCACATTAGAAATCAAGTTCCCCTGAATCAAGGCTGAAAGTGAGTACTACAAAATTTGTATCACCTATCTTCACAGTTTTTTGTTGCCTATAGAAATCTCCATTGGTGATCATATATAAAAAAAAATGCTTTAGTGAATTCTGGGGCTGCTGTGAATCTCAAATCAAGAGATCGTACAAGAACTCAATATACCCACCATTCAATGCATTCCAACGATTAATATCACCACTGTTGACAATGCTCCCAATGGTACTGGTATAACCCAACAAACTGTTTCCATAACCATCAAGATTGGGCTATTTCATGTGGAGAACATTTCACTATGTCAAACTCACCCAATCACGCTCTTATCCTGGGTCATCCTTGGCTGGCCATCCATAACCCTTCTGTATCCTGGAACCAGGGTGAGCTCACGCAATGGTCAAATTTCTGTCATGAACATTGTCTCCATATTGCTGTCTCCATGCCTTTTCTTACCACCAGCATTGAAAGCCCTGAATTCCAAACATTAACCATGATTCCCGAGGAGTATGCAGAATTCAATTAAGTTTAGTAAAGTCAAAGCTACTCAACTTCCTCACCGTCCATGGGACTACACCATTGAACTTCTGCCTAATACAGCTCCACCGAGAAGCAAGGCTTATCCATTGTCATGCCCCGAGACCCTCACTATGGAAAATTACATCGAGGAAGTCCTTGCCTCCAGTTACATCCATCTATCCACCTCTCCAGCAGCTGCAGGTTTTTTCTTCATGGAGAAAAAGGATGGAGGTCTATGTTCATGTATCGACTATCGAGGCTTGAACTCTGTCACCTTGAAATACCGTTACCCACTGCCACTTATTCCCTCAGCCCTTGAACAACTCTATGAGGCTAAGATATATACTAAGCTTGATCTACGAAGTGCTTATAACCTCATCAGAATCAGAGAAGGAGACGAGTGGAAGACTGCATTCATCACCGCCAGGGGGCGCTATACATATCTGGTCATGCCGTATGGACTTGCTAACGCCACCTCTGTTTTCCAGTCTTTGTCAATGAGATTTTCAGAGACCTACTAAATCACTGTGTGGTGGCCTACATTGACGACACCCTCATCTACTCTCAAAACAAAGAACAACGTATCCAGCATGTCAGGACAGTCTTATCACATCTCCAGGAACACAAGCTTTTTGTCAAGGCAGAGAAATGTTAGTTTCATATCTCCCTTACCATGTTCCTAGGTTACAATATCAGCCACCAAGGTGTAGAAATGGATGTCTCTAAAATTACAGCAGTTACCGAATGGACTCGACCTTCCACAATCAAAGAACTACAGCGATTTCTGGGCTTTGCCAATTTCTACCGCCACTTCATAAGGAACTACAGTATCATTGCAGCACCACTCACGTCATTGCTCAAGGGAAAACCCAACAAGTTGCCATGTAACGACGCCGCATACCAAGCCTTCGTCTCCCTCAAGTCAAGCTTCACGACCGCTCCTATACTGAAACACCCCGACCCCAATCTTCCTTTCATCGTTGAAGTAGACGCTTCTGATTGTGGGATTGGTGCAGTCCTATCACAACATCACGATACCCCAGGCAAGCTTTACCCTTGTGCATTCTTCTCCAGGAAGTTAAATTCAGCTGAACGAAACTATGATGTGGGGAACAAGGAATTACTTTCCATGAAGGCAACGCTCGAAGAGTGGTGTCACTGGTTAGAGGGGGCAGTCCGCCCATTCCAAGTTATCACTGATCACAAGAACCTTAAATACATCAAGGCAGCCAAGAGACTGAATCCACATCAAGCCTGATGGTCATTGTTCTTCACCAGGTTCAATTTTACCGTCACTTACCACTCTGGCAGCAAGAATAGCAAAGCAGATGCACTTTCACACAGGCATGATCCACCCCACATCCAGCCTCATCCTGGATCCATCCTGCCACCATCTGTCATCATTGCACCGATTAGTTGGTAGATCATGGAAGTACAAAGAGCACAACAGCACGAACCGTTACCACCAAACTGCCCCCCAACCAAGCACTTTGTACCACAAGCTCTACATATGAGAACTATCCAATGGGTCCACACTTCACTTAGCACAGGACACCCTGGCATCCAAAGAACAATCACTCTGGTACGTAATTCCTTCTGGTGGCCATCTGTGATTTGTGATGTTACTAACTACGTGAAGTCTTGTCAAGTGTGTGCACAGTCTAAGACCTCCAGGGAACTGCCCACGGGATTACATCAGCCACTACCAATACCCCAAAGACCATGTTCCCACCTGTCCATCGATTTCGTCACTGACATGCCAAACTGCAACGGATACACCACCATGCTGGTAATTATCGACCGATTCTCAAAATCATATATACTTGTCCCTCTCAGGGGTTTACCCACGGCTATGGAAACTGCTAACGCTCTTTCACCAAGTATTCAGAGTCTATGGATTACCAGAAGACATCGTGTCCAATCGAGGTTCAGTTTATGTCCCGAGTTTGGCAGGCGTTCTGTAAGCAACTGGACATCAATGTGAGTCTCACCTCAGGCTAACATCCCCAAGCCAACAGACAGGTAGAATGTTTAAACCAGGAGATTGGCAGATATCTTCGGAGCTACTGTAGCCGTGAACAGGAAAAGTGGAGCGACTTCTTGCTCTGGGTCGAATATGTACAGAATTCCCTCACTCATACCACTATGGGGCTAACCCCCTTCCAATGCATGTTAGGCTACCAACCCCCGATGTTCCCTTGGTTAGGAGAACCATCTACAGTGCCAGCAGTGGACGATTGGATTAGGTGGAGCGAAAGGGTGTAGGACAGTGCACGTGTCTGGCTACAGCGAGCGGTCCGAGCGCAACACTTTCAGGCTGACCGGCGGAGGCACCCTCAACCCAACTATCAACCTGGACAGAGGGTCTGGTTATCCACAAGGGAGCTCGAGCTGCACCTACCCTGCAGGAAGCTCAGTCCAAAGTATGTGGGTCCATTCAGAATTATCTGTCAAATAAACCCAGTTATTTACCGATTAGAGCTTCCTGCTAACTACCGCATCTCTCCTTCATTCCATGTGTCCTTGCTGAAACCGGTCCACCCGGCATCTGGCCCTGGAATCACGAATTCCGGGCCTCCGCCTCCATTGGAGGTTGATGGAGCACCAGCGTATATGGTCCGAGAGATCATGGACTCAAGGCGACAAGGGAGCCAGATACAATACTTGGTGGACTGGGAAGGCTATGGACCGGAGGAGAGATCGTGGGTAGCTGCCAAGGACATGCTAATCGTCCGGCACCATGACCAAGGGGATGTCCCAGCAGAAGAACACCAGGAGTTGTGTAACTAGGGTTGTTACCCATCCTACCAACCACCAGAGGGAGCCCTCTTCTGAATACTGATCTTCACCCATTTCTTCACTGCTCATTTCCTGTGTACCACGTGTGTGTGTGTGTATATATAGCCATGCAGTTCCATTGTTCATTGCAAAGTATTGCCAGTTTGCCCTGCCTTACCGAGCATTTTTCCATTGCCATTGTTTATTGATTCATGTTATGACCATTGCCTGTTTTTCAGGGTTTACTGCTTTTTGGAATACTTATTTTTTTTTTTTTTTTTTTTGCTGGTTGGACTGTCTATTTGATTTATTGGATTTATCTGCCTGCTTTATGACTACATCTCTGCCTGCTGTTTTGGATTGTTTGCTTGTGTCTCTTTTAATAAACTTCCTGCACATGAATCCTAACACCGTCTCCATGGCCAGTTCATTACAACACATGAAAGACTATGAAAAAAAAAAAAAAAATACTCACATGTCCTAAACTGGCAGCTTTATTAAACAGTATGCCAAACACCAGTTTCAGTCATATGTTGAGCTTTTGAGGGAATTTGATCATAAGGTATGTGAGAAGTGCCCTGCAAGCCAATCACATCTATGGAAAGTACTGCAGAAAGCACGGGACAACACTTAACCTAAATATCTCAACTTTCTGCTAGAATGCCTGAGGTCAGCATAGCTGCCATTGCTGCAAGTTGAGGATACGTTAATGAACAAAGTTTGAAGAACAGCATTTAATTGAAATAGAAAGTCATTTATAACTTTGTAAATATCCTTACTGTATTTTTGGATCAATTCAATGCAACCTTTGTGGATAAAAGTATCATGTAGCAGATATCTTAGTTCAGGCAATGGAGGAGTCAGGAGACAACAAAGCAGATTCAAGGTCAGTCTCTTTAATTTGCAGTTTTTCACACGCACACATACGAAGGTAACCGTCATTATAAACATAAATGTAATACTCTCAGAAGCTCTGACTGCTGTAGCTTTCTGGTCACTCTCTTCTCCCTCTGATGCTCTGGCATGCCTTTTAAGTCTCCGTCCGCCATCACTATAATGAGAGACAGGTGTTTGAGATAATTATGAACCAGGTGACGAGCCTTACCACTCTCTCTCTCCAGCAGACCGACACATGACCACGCCCCCATGCCACATATCATTACAGTCCTCACTTGGAACTTCTGTAAGAAAAGATTATTTCTACAACCAAAGATCATTAAAACAGAAAATATTTTACACCAAAGGAAAGCTAATTGCTCTGTCCATAATTCATGGAGGTAAATTCATGGAGGCCCTAAATTCTACTTTGTACTTGTCCTGATGAAAACATACCATAATTGCATGCTATCCATAGTTTGCTATCCACAGTGGAAACCATGGCTCCACATCAAGGTATCTATGGTTTCTTTAAAATGAACTGTGGTATTTGTTATGAAGACTAATAAATAACACATTCTAAACTCAATTAGAAACTATAAATACAAAAGCCATAATTGTAAAAAATAAATAAAAATAAATAAATAATAATAATCAATAATAATAATAATAAAATAGCATTCCTTTATTTAGGGTTATCCAAGGTGAGATTTTGTATGGGTGTCGATGATTAACAATATTTGCAGTATAGTTTGATGCATTGTTTGAAATAGTTATATAGTTTTCCTTATGCCGTTTGGAATGTCTGTGCTATTTAATATATTTTCAACTAACTTAAGCACCTAGCCGTTGTTTAGTTTTTTCTTTTTGTTTTGTTTTTCTCCCCCATAGGGCTGTGTAACAGAGAATTCTGTGTCAAATTCAGTGGGTTGCACAGTTCTTCCCCGTTCCACAGTGCACTGTTTAAATTGGTCTACATTGTTCATTCCAAATGGTTTGTGCAGCACTATGCAGCGGACATATAATTGGTCCGTGCTGTGCAGTTAGCTAACACTGTTTCATTGCTTCACCTACGCAACAGAAAACAGCAGTGCATAAAAATTGGGTACTTTTGTAGTTGTGCCTGTGTGACCTCTAATAATATTTAGTTGCAACAGCTGAAAAAATTGTCGCAGATTGCAACCATTTAGTCGAAGTTTGGAGCCCTTTAAGTTGGGTTTCTTTATTACTGGGGTTATGCGTCTAATTTGAAGTGTAATGGGACCGCTTAACTAGTCAAGGATGGGTTAACAGCAGTGGAGAAGTGAGTCAAAAAGTCACAGGTTGTCTCGCAAAGGGAGTGGGGATGGAATAAATAACCAGGTTGTTGCTTGAAGCTCGGTGAGTAGTTGGAGTATAGTCTCATCTGAGATGGACTCAAACAAGGTGACAAGACTGGGCCCTAGGTTGCGTCGGGGGAGTGCAAAAAATGCTTTCAAAGTGGGTCAAGAAGTCAGTCAAAAGTGAGTGTGGTTGGCAAAGAGGTTAGCAGAGTACAGAGAAAAAAGTCTTGATTGTGAAATGCATGTTCAATGTCTTAGCTCGTTTAATTTCAGTGGAAAATTCACATCACATTTTCTTATTTTACTTGTATTAAATGTTTAATGTGTGCACCCTTTTTGTGTCTTTTATACAAGGAATAGAAAACTGAAAACAAAAGGAAGCCAACTTCTTATATCTGAAGTAATTTGTTTGAAATGAAAAGGAAAAATCATTTGGAGCCTGCTGGAGAGGATTCTTTGTGAAGCCTGACAGGCAGACCAGAACAGTGTGAAGGCAATAGAATGATGCCGAAGGGACCCAGAGATTGTAGGAGTGATGGGAAATTTGTATTACAAGGGTATGGGTCATATGATCGGCATGTCAAAGTCCTTGCTTTAGCCTGCACAGATCTGTTCAACTACTGTGTGGACAATAGGGGAGAGAGACAATGTAACATTAATAACACATGAAAATGAATTAGTTGGGCAGAGGAAAAAAATAATGAACACTGAACAAAATAATTAAAATAATTTGCCTGTTTAAAAGGGCAGAATGGAATGTAAAAATGGACAGGCTGTTAAGATTAAAACATGACGCTGAGACAGGCCAAGATGAGCAACATGAGGTTCCTGCAAAAATGGAGGAGGATGAAGTAAGAAGAGGCAGAGAAAGACAGTATAGCTGCTTGAAAATTGCAAACAGAATCCTTTGTGCTCGGAGAGACCTTTGCCACCTGTTGCAGACTCTTTGTCTGAAGAGATGACGAAGAAATGAGAAGAAAGCCAAGAGAACCGGAAGGTTGCGGGTCAATTAGGGAGTGAGAGCCTGAAATAAGAACAATATTAAGAGTCCAGGGTAGAGACAGAGAAGGAAAAGAGTGGGAGGGAATGTACACTGAAGTAGAGACTAATGGGAAAGGGTCTGAAGTGGATGTGAACCTGTTTCTCAGCTCTAAAATGTCCTCTACTTTATGATATGCCTCCTCCAATTCTACCCTCAGATGGCAGTGACCAAACACAGCAAGCTTTCATTAGGCATGATTCAAATTGAGTGCCCTCCCTTCGAGAGTGCCCATTCTTAATGCTTACTGTCCTTATGCTCAATATCTGATGGAAAAAGAGCCTCTGCGCCAAGTGGCATTTCTGGCTTACTTGGTGCCCTAGGCGAGATCCGACATGTACCCCCCCCCCCAATTAAAGTGAATGGTGACCAGAATGTTGAAGCTCCAAAAATCACAAAGACAGCATAGAAGTAATCCATAAGTTTCTCACCCACACCTATCATGTCGCTTCTGAAGACATAGTTTAACCACTGGAGTCGTATGGATTACTTTTACTCTGTCCTTATGAGATTTTTGGAGCTTCAAAGTTCTGGCCACCATTCACTTGCATTGTATGGACCTACAGAGCTGAAATATTCTTCTAAAAATCTTCATTTTTAGAAGAAAGAAAGTCATACACATATAAATAAAGCAAATAGCAGAATCCTTACAGATTGCTGCTACTCTGTGCTATTACACCTAATCCCTAATTTAAAATTTAACCCTTCCCTCCTAGATTTCATTGATGCAAAATCATCATGACTTTGTCATATCTGCCCAGCAATCACAAGGTTGAAATACAAATTATTGCAAGACCACTGAGGCGATCTTGTGTCATGGTGTAGCCTACCTATACTGTTGATCATGGTTATCTTAGGTTTGTTGTAAGAATACATTATGAACATCCATAATCCTAACCATATAGAACCTTTAAGGCTGAGCAGCCTGTCGGGGCTCCTTTCTCTCATCGTGAACTTGTGAGCCAGGGGACGGGGTGGCATAGTTCGGGGCACCTTTCTCCCATTGCAATCTTGCAAGCTCTGTGCTGGGGCGGCTCGGCAGGTACCCTGTCATGCCGACCCATAGAGTGTTGCTGCCCTAGGCGCCTGCCTATATCGCCTATGCCAGAATCCGCTGCTGTCTGCGCTGGATAAAAAGGATAAAGAACGAGAGATAGAGAGAGACATATTTTGTGTCTATTTCTGATTTTGTCTTTTTCTAACTTCTCTTGAACAACATCAGGGTCCTTTAAGCAATGAAGAACAGAAATGTCAGAGTTGGAGAGGAAAGGAGTGGACAGGGATAGCATGCAAGCTTCGAAAGTGGACACATCAGGCTTGTAATTACAACAACGTGACATGTAATCAATGTGGATTAGAATGCATCATCCACATTAGCAATAGAGAGTGCATCTATTGCTAGCTTTAATCAAAAAGTGATAAATGGAAGAATGAGGCGCAACAGGCAGGATTGCAGCCTAATTTTATTAGGATTTTTACATTGAAACCTGTTTGAGTCAAAAGATTAGAGTCTCTAGTTTCATCCGATAAGACATTTTTTATTTTTTTATTTGAGTGATTTATTGCAAAATGCCACACTGCTAGAACAATATACACTAATGTGTACTTTAGCACTATTTTCCTGAAAAAAATAAAATAAAATAAAAATACTGTGCATTATCACATTGAGAATCAATGGGTTCATTCAAAAGCTGGAAAAAAAAATTGCATTCAGAGGCTTTATATGGAGTTAGAATGAAAATAAGTTGCATTTCGAACTGTCCTTTCCAACTGGAGGTTGAGTCATTCACTAAATATGGAGCAATGGACCATCCTATATGTAGCTTTCCTATGCAGTCAAGTGCATACACTCCTAACATCCAACTGAATGCTATATTTCAGGCTGCATATGATGTTTGGACCATTCTACATGTTTGGGACAGTAACAATCAGTGCATAGATTCAGAATTTATAAAGGCTAATTTTATTTTAACATGGTTGGCAGTGATTGGATGATGCTGGCCATTACTTTGAATCTGAATTATTTATGCTAATTTCTGATTGGTAAAATGCTTCATCACTGGATATCACTTTGTTTGACAGTGCTGATACATAAAAAAGGAAATGGAAAAGCACACAGCAGTCACGCTCATGTCTCAGGTTAAGGCTGTAGAGATCTGGGGCCAGATTCACAGAACATTCTTAAGAATGAAGTTCTTATTATGTACAGTTTTTCTTATAATTTTCTAACTCAAGTAAAAACAAAACAAAAAACAATTTATCAAATTTTTTCTTTCTTTTTTTATTATATATTGCACTATTATTTTATAGGAAATCTCTTACTATTCTATTCATTCTTAAAATTTGTCTTAAGAACTTTCTTAATATTATGTCACACAGATTTTGTTTTTTGGGGGCTATGTTTGTTTGACAGACATCCAGAACTTTTAAGACTCCACTTGACCTGTGGTTTTAATCTGGTCCTGCTCTATGAAGCAATAGCTCAGTCTCTAAAAGCAATTGCTGACGTACATCGTGCTCAGCTAGCTCAGTGATAACTGTCACTGTGATTACCAAGGCAACTGTTGCCAGCATTCTGTTGCTGATTCGTCATCAAAGTCCATTCTCATTCTTTCAAAAAGCAAAAGAGAAAGAGAGTTGGATGAGGCTGTGGAAAGACTCACTAGGGCAAACTGGGATAAAGTGACCTTTTTTTTTTAGTAAAAAGGAAACACAAAAGAAGGAAAGGAGCATCTGAGGTTAGAGGTAAACTTTTAGGAAAGATTAAGGCAACATGGTGATGCAATAGTGGAAACAGGAAGGGAAGGGGTGCAGAGAGAGTAAAAAAAGTTGGTGGGCTTTCACAGGGAGATGGGTTTGAGAACATGCTGGCAAATGCATATTGTTCCCCTCATCTGTCTCTGTCTTTCTCCCTTTACTGATGGTAAGGTATCTTTCTCTCCCATGCTATCCATCTTGAGCAAAACAGGATGTCACAGGCACCATCTGTGGACCATGTTATTTATATTTTCTATCCCCTTCTTTTTCCTTTCTTCCCTCATCCCCCCTGTATTTTTGTCAGTGCGGGGGCGGATGTGATTAGCCCCGTCTACCTGGCAAATTAAAAAGTCTGGCAGGCTGACTTGAAAACTGCTGGTGTCACTTCCTGATTATGTACCTGTTTTTGAAAGGAATGTAAGGGCATCTCTGGATCTCCTCCATGCTGGTATTTCTCCCCCATATTTAACAGGTGGCCAGATGTGATTTTATTGTCTACTTTTGCACTGATGAGTTGTGAAGGCACTGCCTACTTCTAGAATGGAGTGTTACAAGCTCAGTTTTATGAGCTTGTAAATTCAGAATGAAACAAGATGTCAATGTTTGAGTTGGTCATACTGATTGTTATTGTGGAGACATACCACAACCACATTGAGCAAGGATTGGCATGAGTTACCTACACTGTTAAGATGATACTGTACAGGAGCTATTTTTGCCAGACCTGACTCTTAAAATTTGTTTTGTTAGTGTAACCTAATATGGGTGTGTGTGTTAGCTAGACTTGTTTCACTAAAGGCCTCAATATACTTCCAGAGAAGTTCTTCTTCTGTCTTCATTCAGGGCTAAAAAGAATTTCTAAACAGCTGAGCAACAGTATATTGTTTCCGAACATTCAGACACCCATCACACCACCATGATGTTTAGAAGTGCATTTAAATATGAGGACACTCAGCAAAACCTTAACTAATATGACATTAAAATGCGTTACCAATGATACTCATTCTATGAGTAAAATTCAAATGAGGTCAGTAAAACAAGTTGTTTTAACCACGTGATGATGATTTAAAGTAATATTTATACAGTAGAAAATGTGTAATTTGTCTTGTTTAAATTCTGAGTTAATGACGCAAATGCGTTAACACGCTACATGCGTCCATAATATGTGCCGATTACACTTTGCTATTGTGATTTATGATGACACTAATTCTATTGCAAAGATGAGTGTATAAAAGTGTTAATGTGCATAAAAAAGACAACAGAATGATGATGGAGGCATATCTTACTTTAGACAGATGTGTGAATGGCTTTCGCTGCAGATGGCACAAGAGTGAATGGGCACTTGAGAGTATTTGAGTAGATTTGATTCCTTTTGTTGACAAATTAAACAAAAAAAAAATTGCATGACATGGTCTTGGAAAATTTCTTTAAGCAAGAGGTCATACTGATCTAGGTACATTTCCAGTAGCTTTATAATAATTCTACACGCCGATGTGTTCATGTTGACTGATTTTGATTGATTGAACAACGTAAACAAAATTAGCTTTCAGCCTCAAGGTAGGTGGAGCTCTAAGTCACACCTACCGATGACATGGACCAATGGCAGTAAGAAGGTGTTTAGCAGCTGGTCAGAAGTTTTCCTAAAAGTTTGCCCCATTGAGCTGTTACAAACCACCGAAATGAATGCAAAAACTCCTCCTTTTTTGGCCAGATTTTGTTCTAAATGACGTCATACCCATTCATTCTTTGATTTTGTTGGAAGTATATCAAGGACTTAAGAGACTATACAGTATGGCCACATTCACACAGCAGCAGAATATGGTTGTCAGTCCTGTATTTGAGTGCTTAATCTGGTTACGTTCACACACAGGTCGGTTATTTACGAGAGTGACAACTGCATTCTGTAACCAAACTGACACCCACAAAGTTTCTGGACTCACAACCACATTCTTAGCAAACCTGTGCTGTGTGAACGGAACCTTACTGTACAACTAGTTGTCAGTCACGTCATATAAAGTGAGAGCCACGCTGCATTGTACATTAGCGTGTTTCTTGTGTTTTATTGGAGGTTTCGTTAACTCACGGAGACAGAGAAATCATCTGTCTCATCTGAAGATCCAACAGCTGTCTTGCGACACGAGCCGCGCAATACAAATGTTATTTATGATCTGATGGATGAACTTGCGCCTCGATTGAGATTATTTTATTTAATAAAGCGCTGACAATTGTGGAAAGACATGCCGTGTTATGGCCATCTTTGATATTTACTTTCACTATGGTTATAGCTGTTAGAATATGGTTTTGACTTTGTTTTTTTGTTCATACAGACAGATTTCAAGCCGCAACTGTAAGCTGTTGTATGAACAGGACATTTCAAGACTCACACTTGTAAGTAAATAGGGTTGTGAATCCCAAACACTGACTGTGTGAACATAGCTTATAAGTTGACACAATGACATGTCAGAACAACACAGCTTCCCAGTGTGAGATCATTTATCAACCTTATCAACAGGTTTATACGCACACAATTCTGTCTAGACCCTCTCTATAATACTGAAGCGTCCTTGTATCAATTTTAGTACATCACATTAAGTCCGCATTAAAAAGAACGAGAGTCCATGGAGACTGCTTTGGATCTTGTGGTTTTATGCTAAATTTCATACATTTCACTCATTAGGATAAAATATTTCATATATTTCCTGTATATTAATTGTTTTGTTGGTTCGTGTTTTTCATGTCTTTTATTTTGAAATTGTATTTCCTGTTTTATGTCATGTGATTCCCTTGTCATGTGATTTCATGGTTCCCTCATGTGATCTTGTCATGTGTTTCCCCTGTTCATGTGTCTTGTTTTCATTGGTTCATTGTTTTATTACCTTGTTATCAGTCTTGTATTTTCATTGGTTAAAGTTCATTTAGACTTGTTATCTTGTTTATAGTTTAGTCTTGTGATTGGTTGTCTTGTTTACCTATTACCCATGTCTTTGTATTTAAGCCCTCATGTTTGCCATTGTTGATGGTCAGGTATTGTTTGTGTATGTAACTTTGTTGCTGTGCAGTATGTCATGTCATGTCATGTCATGTCATGTCATGTCATGTCATGTCATGTCATGTCATGTCATGTCATGTCAGTCTATGCTTGTTTGGTTCACGTTTTGAAGTTATGGTTTTTGGATCTCACTTTTGTTAATAAAACTGCACTTGTGTTCTTTACTTCATGATCATCGTCTTTGTAATAATTAATAATTTCAAAGATAATTATTAAAATCAATCGAACATTGATTAGAATCAACATTAGCTTTTTAATCCTTTAAATCAATGATCATCAAAGATAACTATTAATTATACAAATCAGTAGAATATGAATAATGATTAATGTTGCTGGGGCACCACCCTGGAATCAGGGACTAATAACCAGACAGTATAGCGGTCTCAATATAGGATTGTTCTCTTAGAAAAGTCAACGTCCAGAGAACATCGACATTTAAAAGGTAAACAATGAAGGCTTGAATCTGAGCACTGACATCCCCTGCCAGCCCTTGACACAGGTGCATGCAGAACAATACCAAAACACTTCTCTTTAAAGTATAACAAAATATATTGATGCAGTAATATAAATTAATAATCAATACAATGCAGTCAATAAACTTCCGAATTCCAACTACAAACTAAACAGTAACATGATTAGATATGGTAACAAATAAGCCTATAATACATGAGAGGAAGGTGTGTTTGTGTGTGTGTGTGTGTGTGTGTGTGTGTGTGTAAGGAGAGAAGGAGGGGGGCACAAAATGGCGGACGTGGCTCTTATGGAGAGTACGTCACGCGAGGTTTCCGGCCAGAGAATGCGGCCGTGAATGTGGGCGGAGAGACTTGTTAATGGCATCTGCCTGTTTAAGGCGTGCCTCTGCTGGTACGATAACTTAAGGACAAAGCTGGACTATATTTGTAAGTTATCTGCTCACCAAATGTGTGTGCAAGTATGTTTGTGAGGGGTCGTGTGTGTGTGTGTGTGTGCGGTTAGTTCGAGAGAGAGAGAGAACAGAGTGATGGCACCAAAGCCAGTTTTAGCGATCGTGGGAGAGAAGGCAACTGTTATTTTGTCACTCAGTGATGCGGTGAACAGCTCGTAATCCACCCACTAAGGTCGTTGGTCCTTTAATGGATAAACTCAGTGTGCCGGTCTCACCCGCGATGGCAGAAATGCACAAACAGTCCAATGTGGTTGGATGACAACACAGCAAATCTCATTTGTGGTAACAGTTAGTTACAGTAATACCTTAAAGAGCACCTATTATGGTTTTTCAAATATTGCCTTTCATGTAGTGTGTTATTTAGCTGTTTGTGAATGTAAAAAAGTCTGCAAAGTTTCAAAAATTAAAGTGCACGACAAATGGAGTTATTGACTCCCAAAAGAAAGAACCGATTCTGAACACCTGAAACGAATCGTTAGTAATTCCAGACTTACTTCCTGTACTAACCTACGTAATTTGGTAACAAACAACCCGCCTCTGGTCTTCATTGGCTGCTCGCGAACAGCTTTGACCCGCCCTCATACACTACACTAAGCGGTAGACCAATCACAACAGACTGGGACATCTGACCAATCAGAGCAGAATAGGCTCTCTGAAAGGAGGAGTTTAGAATGAATCCTTTAGAACGGATCATTGTACAAGTCGTTTTTGACACTGGGAAAAAAAAGGTAATGCTGCAATTTAAATTATGAGCAAATTAAAGTGTTTTTTGACCTTGGATGCGTGTAAATCTATAGTATAATAGCAATGAGCGAACTTGATGGTCTGTAAACTGTACAAGCAATAGCCTTGATACACAATAACACACTATAATAATCTATCTCTGCCCAGAATTAAACCTCTTAATTGAGTCACGTGAGGACGTGGGTAGAATGTGTGTCCTTCCGTCTTTTGACTCTGACTCGGTTCCCCGAAGCTCGGGTGATGACGGGAGGCTTCCTCGCTCTGTCAGAGGGCAGTACGGTGGCTTATTCACGGGTGGGCTGGTGGAGAAATCAGTGAAGTCGACTTGGTTGAAGAGGGAAGAGAAATCTTCTTTCTTCACTTCTGCATGTAAATGGGTGAGACACGGATTGCTCAGCGGTCTCCTCCAGATCCGTTTGTGTGCTCGGTGGAACACTGAGAAATCTCAGCTTGTCCAGTGAGAAGGAGAGTATATGGGCAAAGTTCAGGTATGTACATTACTTCCTTAGGCAGCAAGGCTACACCCGGGAGCAGCAGTGCTGCAACTATATGTGGCGAATACTATCGCTGGAAGCAAAGCTTAGAAAGATCTCAGAGGTTTTTATATTCTCTATGACATCATAGCTGAGGGACGCGTTCTGTCATGCATTTCATCCAATAGGAATTGATAGTTTGATCCTTCAGAATTTCCAACAATGGTGTAAAGTGAGAAAGGCTTCATGGGATCTGTAGTCTGTTTTGGACTCATTTTGATTGATTGTGGCGCCATTGTTGTTATCAGGCTTTGAATGTTCTTATAGGCAGCAGTCAGGCTTTATGACTGTATGTAGGCCTGCCTTTGTTTCCTATTTGTATACATGAGGCCCAACACTACTAAGAATATAATAAAACTATCATGATTAACTGCTTAGGGCAGAGTTCCCACTATGCAGTCCAGACATGTAGCTTCATGCGCTTTTATACATACAGGTATGTATCATCTCATATATATATATATATATATATATATATATATATATATATATATATATATAGATAGATAGATAGATAGATAGATAGATATACAGTATATATGTTTTTTTTTTCTCATGTCACAAGGTTACTAAACACACACAGACAAACACATCCATACATTTAGCACCCCTGCTTACACTATCAGTATCTCAACAGCCATATAATGCCTTTGCCTCATGCTTCGTTCGTCCATAATATTAGCAGCAGGAGATACTTTAAAGCTTTTTTCTCATGACATGAAACCCAGTCAAAAAGAAACGAAAGGAAGAAGAGGGGAAAAAAAGGAATAAAAGGTTGACCATATGACAGAAAGTGTAATAACAACACTCTCTTTGATCAAAGTCACCATCTACAGCACTTGAAGAAGTCAAGCAAACATACCTCTCATTTACTGACCCCTGCATTCTGAAATGGGCTAACCTAACATAAAGTAATTGACTCTTCTCAGAGGTAGCATGGACAAGACATTTGTTTGCTCAGGCACTGACCTGTAGCTACAGGGCTGAGAAATGTTGTGCAAGATGTCAGTTTAGTTTAAGGGGGAAGGGCAAGTTTAGAGGGGGCAAGAGGCACATTGCTGTGAGGATGTCCCTGTCAGTTTAAAACTGACCTGTTCTCTGACAAGCTTTCATCTTGTTGAGGGCAAACTTTCAACAGGGAACAGAGGGGTTTGCTGCCATAGATGAGCTACAGAGGGGAAAGGGATACGTTTTCTGTCTAGAAATAATATGAAGTTACTGCATTTACTGTAGAGATTCTAAATGTGAAATAGTGACAAATTTTGTATAGTTATATACTGTCGTTTCACTATTACAACACAATAGAAAGCATATTTCACACAAAAATGAAAATTCTGTCACAATTTAATTACATATTGTTCCAGACTCATCTGCCTTTCTTTCTTTATGTTTAATTTAATATCACGGCCAGTCTTTTCAGAACAATGGCAGTGGATAGTGCCTCACTTTAAAGCTTAAAAAACACCCCAAATTATCATAAAAGTAGTCTATGGTATTCATGAATTGTATTCCAAGTCATCTGAAGGCATACAGTTTTGTGGAGAAACAACCCAAAATCTAAGTCATTTTTGTGAACATTTTGGTGTCAGTTGCACGTGCATGAGAAATTCATTCACAGTGGCATATACAGTATACACATGCAGCCTTTGAGAATGTGTGTTAAAGGGAAACAGATCCTGTGATATCACGCGGTGTGACGCGTCATTAAGTGGTACAGGAGAGACGTGATCAGTAGAGGGCGGTCGTGTTTCATTCTTTGAACCAGCACCGATCGCTAATGGTTTAGTCAGTGAGTTCATTTCTCACATGGGACCTCCTTAGCCAGTCTCGCCAAATGCGATTTGATCAGCAATGCAATAAACTATTGCTGACTTCATATCACTGTCTATGAGTATGAAAGTGTGGCACGTTTCATTTGAATATATAGCCTACTCTTTCGTTAGGCTATACTAATTTTTCACCAGTGCTTTTCTCATGCCGAAGCCGATGCTCAGCTTGTGCTTGCCCGTGGATCTGTGAGTCTCTCGGAACCGTAATGCAGCAGGCAGTGGCACAGCACATCAAACGTGGACAAGCCGTTTTTATTGTGTGCGTATACTGTGCACATGCCGATGTAACCACTAATGATTCAGTTACTAATATAAATGTAATTTTGTTTGCACATTCTGATTATACTGGTGCATAAATACGGACATTACATAGTGCTCCATTTTATTATGGTCTGGTTTATGGAGTTCAAATGACATTCTGAAGCGCTTAACGTGGCTTTATTTCTATTCAAAACAATAACAAGGAAGAAACACATTTTATCATACGTTCCTTGTCTTATTCACTACTTAACAATTTCAAGAGATCATAATCTAAATGCAAAGCACACAGTATTTTGTCAAGATTTTCCATAGAAAACCGTTATAAAGAAAAAATTACATCAGTGGCCTTGGTTGAAATAAGAAAACTGACTACAAATCAATGGATGACCTGATTAAATGCAAAGCATGGAGTTTCGGTGTGTTTTTTTTTTTTTTTTTTTTTTTTTTTTTTAAAGAAGCCACGTCAAGTGTTTTCCTTGTGCATTTCTAAGAATGACTGGCTTAACATAAAAATATTTCTTACACGGTGTCGTTTTTTTTTTTTTTTTTTTTTTTTTTTAGCATTAGATCGTGTTTGTGACAAGTGAAGTGAGATAAATGTGGTTCTTGTTTTAGTCCATTTCACAAAGGTCTATATCAAAATATCAAATATTTTTCAGGTACAGTGCATCCGGAAAGTATTCACAGTGCTTCACTTTTTCCACATTTTGTTATGTTACAGCCTTATTCCAAAATGGATTAAATTCATTATTTTCCTCAAAATTCTACAAACAATACCCCATAAAGACAACGTGAAAGAAGTTTGTTTGAAATCTTTGCAAATGTATTAAAAAAAAAAAAAAAAAAATGAAGAAAAACAAATCGCATGTACATAAGTATTCACAGCCTTTGCTCAATACTTTGTTGAAGCACCTTTGGCACCAATTACAGCCTCAAGTCTTTTTGAGTATGATGCTACAAGCTTGGCACACCTATTTTTGGGGAGTTTCTCCCATTCTTCATTGCAGGACCTCTCAAGCTCCATCAGGTTGGATGGGGAGTGTCGGTGCACAGCCATTTTCAGATCTCTCCAGAGATGTTCAATCGGGTTCAAGTCTGGGCTCTGGCTGGGCCACACAATGACATTCACAGAATTGTCCCGTAGCCACTCCTTTGTTATCTTGGCTGTGTGTGTGCTTAGGGTCGTTGTCCTGTTTGAAGATGAACCTTCGCCCCAGTCTGAGGTCCAGAGCGCTCTGGAGCAGGTTTTCATCAAGGATGTCTCTGTACACTGCTGCATTAATCTTTTCCTCGATCCTGACTAGTCTCCCAGTTCCTGCCACTGAAAAACATCCCCACAGCATGATGCTGCCACCACCATGCTTCACTGTAGGGATGGTATTGGCCAGGTGATGAGCGGTGCCTGGTTTCCTCCAGATATGACGCATGCCATTCAGGCCAAAGAGTTCAATCTTTGTTTCTCATGGTCTGAGAGTCCTTCAGGTGCCTTTTGGCAAACTCCAGGCGGGCTGTCATGTGCCTTTTACTGAGGAGTGGCTTCCGTCTGGCCACTCTACCATACAGGCCTGATTGGTGGAGTGCTGCAGAGATGGTTGTTCTTCTGGAAGGTTCTCCTCTCTCCACAGAGAAACGCTGGAGCTCTGTCAGAGTGACCATCGGGTTCTTGGTCACCTCCCTGACTAAGGCCCTCCTCCCCCGATCACTTAGTTTGGCCAGGCGGCCAGCTCTAGGAAGAGTCCTTTTACATTTACAGATGATGGAGGCCACTGTGCTCATTGGGACCTTCAATGCTGCAGAAATCTTTTGGGTGTAGGATGCTAGGGAAAATGAAAAAAAAAAAAAAGAATATATATGCAGAATTTATTTTTAAGCTGTTTCATACATAATACTACTACTACTACTAATAATAATTATAATAGAAAAAAGTTCCACCTTTCCTCCACTTAAATCATTAAAACATTAAACTACTAATATTTCTGCAATTTTACTCTTACACACAGAGAGTGGGACACAAACTTTTTGGCTTTCTTAAGTTTGTGTAAATGCACTTGGGGTTCAAAGTATTTTCATTAATTTTTTTCACATTAATGTCTGGTACACATACTGTATGTGGTCTTGTTTCATGAATACAGCACATACTTTTTTTTCGCCATCAAAGAAGGAAAGTGAAATGTTACAACGTGTCCCATAGGCAGGACAGGTTATATATAGGTGAGGGGCATATTTATTGTAACATGACCAAATGACAGCTTAAAATCCCCCTCTAACAATTGTATCTGATCTAATTAAAATAAATAGAAAATCAACTAAAATATTATGTCAATAAAAGCCATTTATTAACTTAATATACAGGTTAATATAGCAATCATTTTTTTACACTTTACAATAAATACACAACAAAGCCACAGCATTGGCCGAAATAATGCATGGATTAATCTTCTGAAGTTTTTTTTTTTTTTCTTTCTTTTTGCCAGTTTATATGGTACCTTATTCCATTGTTAATGTAAGCTAAGGTATGCATCAGATAAACTTTCCTTGTAGGAATTAGGCTACTCTAATGGAGGAGGGGACTATTTACACCTACAACAGACACCTACACCCCCAGACCCCGTATTATCACACCTACACTTGTAATGTAAGTGTGGCTAATAATAAACTTGAGTGTGCACCTTTAATTTCTTAAAGTTACGGCTTTCAATGTGAATTATGTTTTTTTATATATATATATATATATATATATATATATATATATATATATATATATATATAAACAAATGTATATAATGTATTCTGATCACTTTCTTTATCACATTTATGCCTACTTCAAAAATATAGGCCTTCCCTCCCTAATCTGTCATTGACTCACACAAAGGAGAGACATGTTTGATGTGAAACAAAAGTATCATTAATTGGGCAGTTTGAAGCTAATCTTTTTAATAATCTGAGATTTAAGTAATCCATTTGTGGCAGGACAACCACTATAAAAAGTAAAACTTTATGCCTACAGCAATGTGTGTAAAAAAATAAAAATAAATGAATTATATGATAAAATGCATTTAAGCTGCACTAAATTTAACTTTGGTTTATGAATTCATTGCATTTGTTGTAACAATACATTTATTTAAATATTACAGTGTCACATACCTTTACGAACATCAATTAGGCTGCATTCCATTGCATATCAATTTAACTTCAGCCTAGACAAATTATAAACCAGACATGGACATAAATATTTCAAAATGCGTCACAATTAAACTTTTAAGTGCTTTGTATTTTAGACATGTAAATTTATATAGCAACAATTTTTCCATGTGTATAGGCTGCTGTCACAGTCTGTCTCCCTTATGTTCTTCAAGGACCCTTATTTTGAAGTTTTCCTCCGGACTGCATCTCACAGAATCCACTGCCCTCATCACTTCCATCTGTTTCCAATCCTCCTCACCTGTCCTCCATTCAGTCATTGTTTGTATATATACCCTCCTGTTTTGTTCATTCCTGTGTCAGTCCTTGAAGTGTTACATTGTGTTAAGTTATGATGTTAAACTTTATTGTTTGTTCCACTCCAGCGTTTGTTCCACTCCAGCGTTTGTTCCACTTCAGCGTTTGTTCCTCTCCAGCGATTGTCATTAAAAGATTTAAAGTATCTCCTACTACGTCTCCTCTCTTCCTCTTCCTCTTCCTCTCCTAGTACCCAATGTTACAGAAGGACTGACTGACAAAGAATACTGATTCACTTACCAGTTCCTTCAAACGTCCTCCTCTACTCCATTGATCCCACTCTCCTAGAAAGCCAGACCTCTACGAGCACATCACAGAGCATGGAGCTAATAGGTGTATACATTGAACTGTTCAGGCAGGACCTTCCCCTCTTGGAATATTCCACCAAGTTCATCCAACTCGCTGCTTCGACCTCCATATCGGACATGTACCTCAAAACCATTTATGGTATGGGCTTAAACTTTCACCGACCTACTGCACTTCTGGAGGCAGAGAATCCCTAGCCACACTGAACATCCATTACCCCTCGCTATCTTCCATTACTATGGTTACTCCTCTCCCAGCTTTCTCCCCTCACATTGTGGGTTTTGGCGGGAACCCTGTGCCACCTCCTTGCTCCACGCCTTCCATGGATCCTTGCTCCATGCTTTCCATGGCTCCTCCTTCCACGCCTGCCACGGTCAACGAGCCAGCACCTACGCCTGCCACGGTCAATGAGCCAGCGCCCACGCCTGTAGCCTCGACCGTCCCAGAGCCAGTGCCTGTTGCCTCGACCGCCCCCGAGCCAGCTCTCACCAAGTTAATAGACCTGGACTTGCTCCCCGCCCTAGTTCCCACCCTAACTACCCTTCATCCTCCACTGGTTCCAGCCAGCATAATGGACACCCTTGTTCCATCCAGTACCCTGGTCCTTCCTCCTCTGCTGGCTCCACTCAGGACACTTCCTCCTCCTCCTCCTCCTCCTGATCTGCTGGCTCCTCCTAGGTCACCGGCTAGACCTTCGCTCCCTGTGAAATCATGGTCAAGGGGAACCTTAAACCCTCCGACTCTGCCTAGACCCTCCGAGCCCTGGACTCCACCTTGGTCCTTCGTTTCCTCTGTCCCACCTCGGCTCTATGTACCTTTGACTCCACCGTGGTCCTTCAGCCAATCGGCTTCTCCAGGGTACCTCATCCCTCCAGCTCCACCTTGGTCAGTCAGTCACCTGGCTCCGCGTCGGCTCTCCGATCCTCCAGCTACGCTTCTTCCCTCCAAGCCTCCAGCTTCACCAGGGACCTCCCTCCCTACGGCTCCACCTCAGTCCTCAGTCCCACCGGCTTTGCCTCTGTCCTCAGATCCCCCATCTCTGCCTGTATCTTCCAAGCCTTCGGCGCTACCTCAGTCCTCCTAACCTTTGGCTCCACCCTGGCCCTTTGAGCCATCGGCTACTCTCTGGGCACCAATTTCCCTGGCTCTGCCTCCCAGGCATCCTGACCCAGTCCCTGCCCTGTGGCCGCCTCCCAGGCCCCCGGATCCATTCCCAGCCCCTAAGCCACCCCCCAGGCCTCCTGATCGTCACCCTTGGATCGTCCTTCACCTTCTGCATCACCCTACCCTCCTCATCCATCTTTGGGAGCCAGGAGTCACCCTTTAAAGGGGGGGTTATGTCACAGTCTGTCTCCCTTATGTTCTACAAGTAAGTTTTTTGAAGTTTTCTTTCAGACTAGATCTCCCAGAATCCACTGCCCTCATCTCTTCCATCTGTTTCCAATCCTCCTCACCTGTCCTCCATTCCTTTATCAGTTATATATACCCTCCTGTTTTGTTCATTCCTTTGTCAGTCCTTGAAGTGTTACATTGTGTTAAGTTATGATGTTAAGCTTTATTGTTTGTTCCACCCCAGCATTTGTTCCTCTCCAGTGATTGTCATTAAAAAATTTTAAGTATCTGCTCCTATGTCTCCTCTCTTCCTCTTCCACTCCTAGTACCCAACATTACAGCTGCATTTTTTTTCTCACTTCTAGAAAGAAAGAATAGTGACAATCGGAATTCCATTTATTAATAATTCACACATCCCCATCAACCGTGGCCAGCCACATGCTTCTGAGCCGTAAAACAAATAAACCAGGTTTAAAATGAATCAATTTAAAATATTTAATTCCAAGCAAAAATATTTGAAAATTGAAATATTAGCCTACAGAACTGTATGCTTAACATCCAAGCAAGCAACCAGCAACATCACACAAGTTACAGTGTCTGACATGCCTATTTGGAAAAAATAAAATAGATATTTGAAATATCCCAAATATTTTAACGTTTACTTTGCCAAGCACAACAAAAAGGTCAATATTTGCGTAAAATCAAATATCAATGTCCTCCATTTCAAAATACGCTGGCCTTTTACTTGTAATTTGCTCAGATTTTTGGAAATATTCCAAAGCCTGAGAGGTCTCTGACAAAAATAATTATCTATTCTACAATATGATCATAGGCAACTGATCCTCCACATGCATGATTACTGTAGCTGCCAAGCGCCTCTTATTCACGTTAGCTACAATAACTTGTTCTGCTAGCCAGGTTAAAACAGCATGAGATACACTGTAATGCACCCACAAGATAACTTCGGACTCTCATGCGCCACATGGTGGATATTGTGAGAAATGTAACAAATGTATTTAAATTCTTAGAAGCCCGTCTGCATGGTGCTGCATGATTTAATGTGATGGTTTGCATGACAGCGCATGAAAAAACACGCAATCTCAAAAGCCGTTTCTGTATTCACACTTTGGGCCCTATTTTAAGAGCGCTAGCGTTAAGCACAGCACTTTGCCATAAGTCACAATTGCAAAGTCAGTGGGCATGGCCATGAGGTTTTGGTATTTTTGTGCAAGCATGCTCTAAGTCTAGGCGCAGTTGGGTTTGGAGAAATCACCTGCGCAATGCACAAATGGTCTGGAAAAAGTGCATTTTAATTCTGAGGTTTTCTCTGGTTTTCTAACTGTCTGCGTCCTATTATAGAGTCTACAACGACAGCACATTCATAAGAATTTGGTTGAGTAAATAAATTGTATGCAATTAATTAGAAGTATTGAAAATTATGTTCTTTTGTGCATTAACTGCATCCTTGATTGTCCGGCATATTTCTATAACAGTGACACACTCCTTTTATAAGGTGCAGGTGCACGCGTGACGAGCATCAACCAAGCTTCAATATGTGAGCTCCGGTGACAGGATAGCGCAGAGCGGATCACATGCATGATTAAACTGGGCTTCTCTCAATATCGTGGTGCAGACGACAAAACTTATGCAACCCATTTGAATTCTACATGATAATTAACTATTTTAAAGAGCTATGGATAAATTCAATCATGCCAAAAAAACAGAACTGATATTCTGAACAGCTCTGACAAGGGAAAGAGAAACCCCATGCCCTGCATTAATTACAAGACTTTTCACATCTTCACATCAACACCCTTACTAACATTTATCACAGTAAACTGTAACAGAATTTTTCATTACAACTGTGGAAGTTGTATTAAAAAAAGTGATTAAAAGTATTATTTTTTCATAACAAATAAAAAGTGTATTTTTTTAAGAAAGACTAACCTAACCAAAGTAATGAGGAGCCATCCGTGGTCTTTACTGTGATTATGGCATTACAATTGCACCTGTTAAACGATGAAAGAACTATGGTAAACATAAGAGCATGTACAATGTAGAATAAAAGTCTGGACATTTATAAATTATTAGCAAATTCGTGTACTATTTTAATACATTTCCTGTTCTGATGATGTTTGAGATTAGGAAACAAACTGACCTGGTTTGGCTTCAGATATTCCTATAATCCAAATGATTCCCAAATCATTAAGACTGATGAAAGGAAAACATCCTGGTTACTTTTGTAACCTCCGTTCCCTGATGGAGGGAACGAGACATTGTGTCGATGTAGTGACACTAGGGGTCACTCTTGGGAGCCCCAAACACCTCTGCATTTTGAAAAAAGGGCAATGGGAATTGGCGAGTGGAATTTGCATGCCACTCCCCCGGACATATGGGTATAAAAGGAGCTGGTATGCAACCACTCATTCAGGTTTTGTGCTGAGGAGCTGAGACAAGGTCCCAACCATTTCAGCTTGTAGTTCAGTGTTTTGGCAAGAGGGACACAAAGTCTCGTTCCATCCATCAGGGAGCGGAGGTTACGAAAGTAACCAGGACGTTCCCTATCTGTCGCTCACTTGACGTTGTGTCGATGTAGTGACACTAGGAGTCCCCATACAAAATGCCACAACAAGCTGAACTGTGTTATGTGGACTGGCGGTGCAAGACGGCAGACCGCTGTGTGCCTCATAGCCAGTGCACCAGGCCGTCACGTAACCGCCCCCAACGCTCTTATGAGCATCGAACGGTCCTTCAGAAACAAGTCAACTGCCCAACAAATAGGGACAGGCTAGCCCAGCCGTGGCCTCTTTTCCTCTTTTTTCTCCCCAAAAAGAGTGGAATTTGTTAACCAACTGGGGGCCATAAATGTCTACATCGGGGGGGGGGGGGGTCACTCCCAAGGGGAAGACACCACGGAGACCACACCCCGCCAGAGAAGGGGGGGGGTATTTTGAGTGGAAATACGTCACATGGTCTTACCGAGTCTTGTCAGAAGTATGTCATATGGAGAAGTCACATGGTAGGTCCTACCCGAAGGGGGAGGAGTTTCTACAAACATGATGACCAGGGGCAGAGGGGTCTCTGCCCAAGGAAGATGCAGTTTACCGACAGGGAAACGATTTAGCGGAAGATATCACATGGGGTCACCTATGTGGAACCAGTGCATGTGGAGCACCTACCCCAGTACAGGGCTTAGTAAGCACATGTACTGGGCCAGCAGCGAGTTTCTCTGCAAACTCGTCTGCCACAGGGCTAAGGAGGAAAGTCATCCGACGGATCACAACTTATGAACACGACTGGGAGTCAAAGGTGCATGTCTTCACCTCATGGGAGGGGAAAGGCGCTATACGCAAGTGGTACATCCGGCCAGCTGTCCCAGAACTTACCTGTTCGGACCTGACAACACACGGGACGAAACCGGCTCAACCCGGAGATTATAGAACCTCACAAATGTGTTGGGTGTCGCCCAGCCTGCTGCTCTGCAGCTGTCTGCCAAAGAGGCGCCACTGGTCAGGGCCCAGAAGGCCGCTACACTCCTAGTAGAGTGGGCTCGTAGCACCATGGGGGGCGGCACTTCCTGAGCGTGATATTCCATCACAATGGCGTCAACGACCCAGTGGGCGATCCTCTGTTTGGAGACAGTGCTTCCTTTCCGCTGTCCACCAAAGCAGACAAAGAGCTGCTCGGAGCTTCTAAAGCTCTGCGTGCCATCCAAATAGATACGTAAAGCATGCACCAGACACAGCAACGGCAAAGCTGGGTCTGCCTCCTCCTTGGTCAGTGCTCGCAGGTTCACCACCTGATCCCTAAATGGGGTCGTGGGAACCTTGGGCACATAGCCAGTCGGGGTCTCAGGTTGTGAGCACAATTAGGAGGGCAGTTTTCAAAGAGAGTGCCTTAAGCTCAGCTGACTCCAGGGGCTCAAAGGGGGCTCCCCGTAGAGCCCGAAGGACTACAGAGAGGTCCCATGAGGAGATGTGATGCGGTCTGGAGGGATTCAACCTCCTAGTGCCTCTCAGGAACCTGATGATCAGGTTGTGCTTCCCTAAGGACTTACCGTCCACTGTATCGTGTTGTGCCACTATAGTGGCTACATACACCTTCAAGGTGGAGGGGGACAGCCGCCCCTCCAGCCTCTCCTGCAGAAAGGAAAGCACCGATCCAACTGCGCATCTCTGGGGGTCTTTGCGTCGGGAAGAACACCACTTAGTGAACAGACACCACTTCAAAGCATACAGGCACCTCGTAGAGGGAGCCCTAGCCTGAGTGATTGTGTTTATCACCGCGGTGACCACTTAGGTCTTCCGCATCCCGTCCAAGGGCCAGACATGGAGATTCCAGAGGTCTGGTCGCGGGAGCCAGATGGTGCCCTGTCCCTGAGAAAGAAGGTCCTTCCTCAGGGGAATTCGCCAGGGAAGGGCTGTCGCGAGTAGCGTGAGGTCCGAGAACCATGTCTGGGTGGGCCAGTATGGTGCTACTAGGACGACCTGCTCCTCATCCTCCATGACTTGCACAGGGTCTGTGCAAGTAGGCTCACTGGGGGAATGCGTATTTGCGTAGTCCAGGGGGCCAGCTGTGTGCCAACACATCTATACCGAGGGGTTCCTCGGTCAGGGCGTACCAAAGTGGGCAGAGGGAGGATTCCCGGGAAGCAAACAGGTCTACTTGTGCTCGACTGAATCGACTCCAAATCAGCTGGACCACCTGGGAGTGGAGTCTCCACTCTGCCCTGAGGGTAACCTGCCGTGACAGCGCGTCCGCTGCAGTGTTGAGGTCGCCCAGAATGTGAGTGGTGACTTAGCAACTTGAGGTGCTGCTGACTCCAGAGGAGGAGACAGCGGGTGGGTTGTGACATGCAATGGGAGCGTAGACCGCCTTGATGGTTGATGTACGCTACTGTCGCCATGTTGTCCGTCCGGACCAACACGTGCTTGCCCTGGATCACTGGCCAGAACCTCCGCAGGGCGAGCAGTACTGCCAACAACTCGAGGCAGTTGATGTGCCAACGCAGCCGCGGGCCAGTCCAGGAGCCGGCGGCTGTGTGCCCGTTACATACGGCGCCCCTAGCCCATCTTGGAGCCGTCCTTCGTAACCACGACACACCTGGAGACCTGCTCTAGGGGTACCCCTGCCCATAGAAATGCAAGGTCGGTCCAAGGGCTGAAGAGGTGGCGACAGATCGGTGTGATGACCACACGATGTGTCCCGTGGCGCCATGCCCATCTCGGGACTCGAGTCTGAAGCCAGTGCTGAAGAGGTCTCATATGCATCAACCCGAGCGGTGTGGCAACCACAGAGGATGACATATGCCCCATGAGCCTCTGAAAAAGTTTCAGTGGAACCGCTGTCTTTTGTCGAATGCCTTCAGACAGTTCAGCACCGACTGTGCACGCTCATTCGTGAGGCGTGCCGTTATCGAGACTGAGTCCAACTCCAAGCAGAGAAAAGAGATGCTCTGATCCAGGGAGAGCTTGCTCTTTTCCCAGTTGACCCGAAGCCCTAGACAGCTGAGGTGCCTGAGCACCAGGTCCCTGTGTGCGTACAGTAACTCTCGAGGGTGAGCTAGGATCAGCCAGTCGTTGAGATAGTTGAGTATGCGGATGCCCACTTCCCTTAGCGGGGCAAGGGAAAGACATGAGGGGACAAGGACAGGCTGAAGGGGAGGACCTTGTACTGGTACGCCCAGCCCTCGAAAGCAAACCGCAGGAAGGGTCTGTGTCGAGGTAAAAACGAGACGTGAAAGTATGCGTCCTTCAGGTCTACCACCGCGAACCAATCTTGACGCCGGACACTCGCTAAAATGCGTTTTTGCATCAGCATCTTGAACGGGAGTCTGTGCAAGGCCCGGTTCAGAACCCACCGCCTTTCTTCGGTAGGATGAAGGAAGGGCTGTAAAACCCTTTCTTCATCTCGGCTGGAGGGACAGGCTCTATCGCGCCATTGTGCAGAAGGGTCGCAATCTCCGCACGCAAGGTAGCGGAGCTCTCGCCCTTCACCGATGTGTGGAGGGGGGAGGAGGAACATCGTCCCTGCAGTCCATCAGAGCCAACCCGGTGTGGGCGTGTTTGTGCCACAGCTGGGCGCGCAGGGGCAGGGGTCTGCCGCTGGAGTGCCAAACCTGCCGAAATGGGACGGTGGACGGCGGTCATGATGACGGCCGTGCGCACCTGACCTGTGACCCAGAGAACAAGGAAACCACTCTTTTGTTGAAGTTTTGGGTACTGCAGCCTCTTGGGCATGCGGAGAAAAATGAAATAAAAGATTCACCTCCCGGCCCTCCACCGGGGGATGGAGTGGTCTGTCTACCAGCTCCGTAGGAGCAGATCTCCTCGTCTCTGGGTCGCCCATCTCAGGGGCACTTCGAAGCCTTCCAATGGTTCTTGGCAGCCGGCCGTGAGACGGGTGGCGTCTGCTTCCTGCGGTGGGCTCCATGCCGGAGCCGGGCCGCGGGGGCGGGCTGCAGCGGAGCCGGTGCTGTTGCTGCAGGAGGATGCCCTTGGCGACGAGCAGACGGGGTGCGGGGTCTTGAGCAGGATGTGCTGTATATCCTCCGTCTGCTTCTTCACCGCCGAGAACTGCTGGGCGAAGTCCTCGACGGTGTTGCCGAACAGGCTGACCTGGGAAATGGGGGTGTCAAGGAACCGTGCCTTGTCAGCCTCTCTCATCTCGACCAGGTTGAGCCATAGGTGGCGCTCCTGGACCACCAGGATGGACATCGCCTGCCAGAGAGACCGCACCATGACCTTCGTCGCCTGGAGAGCAAGGTCGGTCGCCGAGCGCAGCTCCTGCATCAATCCCGGGTCAGAACTACCCTCGTGCAGTTCTCTTAGTGCCTTGGCTTGGTGCACTTGCAGGAGATCCATGGCGTGCCCCGCCAGGTGGTGGCGTTTTGCGGGCAAAGGTGCATGATAACCGCCTTTTCCACCTGGGAGATCGCTGAGAACCCCCTGGCAGCCCCACCATTGAGGGTAGTGAGAGCGGAGGAGCTCAGAGACTGGGTCCAGGCAGTGAAAGGTGCCCGCCACAACTTCGTGAGTTCCTCATGCACCTCCGGGAAGAAAGGGACCGTGAGCAGCGCTCCGGGCCCAGAAACCAATTTTCAGGCTGCGAGGGTTCAGGAGGGGGTGGAGTGTTCCACTCCATCCCGACACACGCAGCCGCCTGGGCAAGCATGGCTGCCAGCTGCACGTCAGGCTGCGACTGGGCGACCACACCTGAAGGTGGGAGCCCAGTAGAGTCCTCAACATCAGACTGGACAGCCCGCTCTCCGATGCTGGAATTGAACTCGCTCTGAGACGAGCACCGGTCTCATCTCAGCGGGGCAAACGAGCGTATTGGGGAATGGGAGGTCCGTGGGGAGTTACCCGGTGGAGTGGCTCACATTGGGGTCTCCAAATTGCCCCCAGTGCTAACCGACGTGGCCTCAAACCCGTAGGTAGAAGGACAGAAGCGGGGAGCCGCTGGGGTGGTCTTTCCTTCTAACGAAGGAAAAACCGTGACTGCAACGTTGCTATGATCACGCTCTCGCAGTGAAAACATGACCTATCCATGAACGCTGTTTCCGCGTGGGCAACGCCCAAGCACTCCACAGCCATCGGAAGCGGAGAGGTAACGACCGCAACCAGTTAATACACAAACGGAGAGGCATCTTTAAAAAGATGCTCTCCGTTAATGCCACTCTTTTAAGAAGGGAAAATATACTCTTTTAGTAGGAAGAATATACTCTTTTAGCTGCTGAAGCACCCAAGGGCATTCTCTGCACTTCACCAGTGCAAGAGGGGGAGAAGCCGCTGTAATGCACTGTAAATCCAACAGCGTTTTGAGGTGAATGGATCGGCAGAGTAATTCAGCTCACTGAACACAACCTCTCGGCTCTGAAGAGAAAATCTGAATGAGTGGATGCATACCAGCTACTTTTATACCCCTATGTCCTGGGGAGTGGCATGTAAATTCCACTCGCCAATTCCCATTGGCCTTTTTTCAAAAAGCAGAGGTGTTTGGGGCTCCCAGGAGTGACCCCCAGTGTCACTACATCGACACAACATCGAGTGAGTGACAGATAGGGAACAGTATCTGTTATGGAGTTGGAAACAAACATTTCCACTATAGAAGCACAGTCCCAAATCAGTTTAGTGTTTTATTCATGAATATTATAACTAGCCCTATAGATATAAGGCTAGTTATATCTAGTAAGTTTGATTTCCCACAGTACATTGAAGTACAAAAATTCTGTTGAATTCAGACTTTGTAGATGCTCAGGTGATCAAATTATGTGAAAAAAAAAAAAAAAAAAAAAAAAAACCCTGCATCACACATGTAATGTCCGTGCGTCGGCCACCACCGAAGACCATTTTTGACCCAGGAAAAACCTTGGTTTCTCATCAGAATTTGGATATAGACTCTGTTAAATTACAGAGAATGTAAGTATTATTAATCATTTTCATCTACTGACACACAAATCATTGCTAGTATTAACAGTGATTTTATCGGCACACACTTTACTTCTATTGGTCGATTTAGAAAAATTACATTCATTTATTGAAACATGAAAAAAAAAAAAAAAATAACCAAAAACGTTCCAACATTTAAATTACAGTTCAAACTAAGTGAAAATATAATCAAAACAAAGAAGTGGTTAAAAAAAATCATACCAATTCCAATCATTTTACTCTGTCCAACTTCTTCCACTGGCCCGTTTTGCAGTGACTTAAAATCATTTTACGATAACAGTTGGAAAAACACCAATATAAATGAGATCATAAATACAGTTGTAAATTTAAACATAATAATAATAATTGAAAAATAAACCATGACCTATATATAGTTTAACACAAAGCTCATACATTTTTGTTTCATATAAGACAGCTGTAACTCTGATCGTCAGGGACATAATTTTATGTTCCACTATATTTTCAGAGTTTGGACATGAACTTTATTAATACCTGCTTGTGGAATCTCCAAACTGCAAATGTGGGAACTGAGTTTAAACTTTGCACTGAGTTAAGATGTGGTTTTCAAACGTCTTAGCGCAACGACATTTTTCTCAGGAAAATTACAAATCGCGCTTTGCACCACTTCATTTACATACAATACACCCACAGTTTGCGCGTATACACCCACAATAGTACAAAAACTCTCACCCACACCCACTTGAACTTTGCGCTGGCATGAAAAAATTGGATAAGATGTTGCGCATGTACGTAGCGCATAGCACTGCACTTTGTGCACTGACCAAAATAGAACTTTTTGTTTTTCATTGTATTTTACTTTATTAGTTTGGTATTCTATTATGCTAATCCTCTGTCATTTGTGTTTTTCTACATATCAAGACAATAGCATTCTAGTAGAATAGAATTATCTCCTTTCTCTTCATGGAATGTTCCCGCTCCAGCTTCAGGGCTAATTGGAAGCCCCTTTGGTTGGAAAAGCATAACGTACCACTACCTTATCATTTACTTACTGAACACCAGATAAATGTATCCAATGCAATATCATCCCAGCTCTGTGTGAGAGCAAATATGGACACAAAAACATTAAACACATTTTCAAACACAAATGCCGCCCTAAAGCAATCAGCCCTGTCTCTGCAGTATCAGAGATACAGTCCCGTGTCCATAATAAAACACACAGGACCAATTAGTCTTCCGTCCTTGAAAGTGTATGTCTGTTTCCTGCTCAAAGCCGATCAGATCAAACACTACATGTTGTCCACCTTCAAAAAGTAACAAAGGTCTGTTTTCTTCAAACAATAAAAAAGTCTTTTAATTTACTTCAGTGGTCAAATATATACAGTTTTTTTTTATCACAATGTAAATGAGGTCCAAAGAAAAGCTGTTATTAACATTTATCAATTATGTTAAAAGTAATGTTCATTTATTTAGCTTTCTGGTGACAGTTTTTCAGATTAACTGAACCAAGTGCTGTAAAAGTATTCCTCATTGTTAGTTAATATTAACAAATGTTGTAACTGATGTTCATAAATGCAACCTTTTTTTTTTTTTTCTTCTTATATTGCTGTTACTCCAGAGCGCCATGTGGTGATATATTATTGGCATTAATGGAATATTCCGGGTTCCGAGCTCAATCGACAGCGTTTGTGGCATAATATTGTTTACCACAAAAATGTCAAGTCAAGTCATTTTTATTTGTATAGCGCTTTTCACAACACACATCATTTCATAGCAGCTTTACAGAAAATCATTAACAAAAACAAAAACAAAAAATGAAACTGTAATATCTATAAAATCTTAGAGTGATCATTGTGTAGTTTGATTAAACATAATTGTAAATTGTGTATAGAAATTAAATAATAATTTTATTTAGAACCCCTGTGAGCAAGCTGAAGGCGACGGTGGCAAGGAACACAAAACTCCATAAGATGTTGTTAGTGGAGAAAAATAAGCTTGGCAGGAACCAGGCTCACTGTGGGGGCCAGTTCTGCTCTGGCTAAACAACATGAATATAATGCCAATATTAATTATTTGTGTGCAGTGCAAGTCATGGTTTTAAATTTGTAAATTAAGTAAGCGTTAAGGTCCAGTGTTTTTAAAAAAAGAAAAAAAGAAAATATTTGTTATGAACATTAAGATTAATGACTAATGTCTTTGAAGTCCATCCTGGATTAACTGCAGTAGTTCACATTGATGCATTGTCTTTTGTTAGTTGGCTGATGAAGGCTTTTGTTGGCAATTAAATAATAGTCTACGTATTCCATTTCATGAGTGTAGTCCATCAATAGACAAAGGTTATGCAGGCAGAGATTAAAGAGCTGCATCGCAGTTCAACCTGCAGGTTCGGTGGGGTCCATCCCAAGTCCAAGGTTCAAGCAGTGGCATATGAAATATCCCATGTCTTACAATTGGAGTTGGCATCAGTTCATCCTCTGGAGTCAAAAGACTGAAGTGATGTCTGGCTGGAATTTCAACTCGTCCCTGCTTTTTCTTTAAAGAAAAAAGCAAAAATCTTGGTTCCAGTGAGGTACTTACACTGGAAGTGAATGGTGGCCAATTTGTGAACATTAAAATACTCACTGTTTCAAAAGTATAGCCACAAGACATAAAAAAATGTGCATACTTGACATCATGGGAAAATCAAAAGAAATCAGCCAAGACCATGATATTTGGACCTCGACAAGTCTGGTTCATCCTTGGAAGCAATTTCCAAATGCCTGAAGGTACCACGTTCATCTGTTCAAACAATAGTACACAAGTATAAACACCATGGGACCACGCAGCCATCATATTGCTCAGGAAGGAGACACATTTTTCCTAGAGATGAACGTAGTTTGGTGCGAAAAGTGCAAATCAATCCCATAACAACAGCAAAGGACCTTATGAAAATGCTGGAGGAAACAGGTAGACACGTATGTAAATCCACTGTAAAACAAGTCCTATATCGACATAACCTGAAAGACTGCTCATCAAAGAAGAAGCCACTGCTCCAAAACCACCATAAAAAAGCCAGACTACAGTTTGCAAGTGCACATGGGGACAAAGATCTTACTTTATGGAGAAATGCCCTCTGGTCTGATGAAACAAAAATGAAACTGTTTGGCCATAATGACCATTGTTATGTTTGGAGGAAAAAGGGTGAGGCTTGCAAGCCGAAGAACACCATACCAACCGTGAAGCATTGGGGTGGCCGCATCATGTTGTCGGGGTGCTTTGCTGCAGGAGGGACTGGTGCACTTCAGAAAATAGATGGCATCACTAGGAAGGAAAATTATGTTGATATATTGAAGCAACATCTCAAGACATCAGCCAGGAAGTTAAAGCTCGGTCGCAAATGGGTCTTCCAAATGGACAATGACCCCAAGCATACCTCCAAAATTGCAGTAAACTGTACACCAGTTCTGTCTGGAAGAATGGGCCAAAATTCCAAAAACGTATTGTGAGAAACTTGTGGAAGGCTACCCAAAATGTTTTAATCAAATTAATCAATTTAAAGGCAATGCTACCAAACATTTACAAAGTGTATGTAAACTTCTGACCCACTGGGAATGTGATGAAAGAAATAAAAGCTGAAATACATAATTCTTTCTACTATTATTCTGACATTTTACATTCTTAAAATAAAGTAGTGATCCTAACTGACCTAAGACAGGGAATGTTTTCTATGATTAAATGTTAGGAATTGTGAAAATACTGAGTTTAAATGTATTTGGCTAAGGTGTATATAAACGTCTGACTTCAACTGTAGATCAAAGTCCAAACGACGACAGAAAACCTCACGTAAATAACTACTGAAACATTTTTGGCTTATAGACGTATGGGGCTAGTTCAGTGTAACATGATACAGACATATTAATATTATTCCTATATTTTAAAAAAAAAAACATCTCATATGAAGTGATGCACAACAAATATAAAACAACAATTAAAAAAACAAAACAAAGGATGAGTAAAAGAATCAAAAGCACCTAAAATAAAAGTGTTGGTAATAAAAAGAGACCTAAATATGGAAATATGCAAGCAAGCCTAGTTACAAATAATTAATATACTCTATTGTTGTCACATGACCTCACTACTTTATGGCATGCAGTTATCATCTAAAAAATAAATACAGTTTATTTGCATTTCTTATCTAATTGTGTGTCAAAAAATATTAATCTTTGTGTCCAATCAAATAATGGCATATGAAAAAGATTAAAATGTTGTTTAAATATTAAAATATTGTAGTTGACCACAAACTGCCTTCTGATTGCCTTCCTTCCATGAAGAAAAACATTTGTGTCCAGCTCTACATCTAATTTAAAGAAACAAGCTATTCAGATTCACTTAGATTATTTAAAAGTGGAGGTGTAGCACTTCAGATAATGTAATAATGACATATCACACATAATTCCTCCAATTGTGCCTTGCCTTTATAAATATTTATACCATGGGTCTGTTGAATGCTTCATTCTAATTGGTTGACAGACATTCTAAGGTGTGCAATTATTTTTCCAGTAAATGCACGGCTATGAAGTAGTTCCAGTCTTAACCGCATAACAGTTCCATATTACTCCGCCAAGTTAACTGAAATAATGGAAAAGTTATAAGCTAGCCTACAGTCCACCACAGCATACAGATCAAACAACAAACAAAAGATCAAACATCAAACAAAATGACAGACAATTTTGATTTTCCAGAAATAACTTTATTTTATACTTTATTTAATAACTATAATATTAATGGAATGCATGAGAATTTCAACAACGGGGCGACAGCTGAATTGGATAGTCCAAATGAAAAACGTTACAAACGAAAGAGAAAATCAAAGTTAGCCAGTAACAGCAAACAACATAAAACAATCAGCAATGAACAGCTAGACAGGCTTGAGGGCGAAAAACAGGAAGTAAAAAAAAAAAATAAAAAAAAAACAGCTTGGGTAGTAAATATGTTTAACGATTGGCTTAAAGCCAAACATACTTATGTGGAAGAGGTGGAGAGAGAGGGGGCAAATGCCCTAAATACCCAGCTGTGAGCTTTCTATGCCACAGTCAGAAGCGCAGCAGGCACAGAGTATTCAGTGTCATGAGCTGGACTGAACCGTTATATTTCTAAATATAACATCATTGGGCAAACGGAATTCAAATCATCCAACAATGTATTCAGGGCCATCCTAATTTTTTTTTTGCAAGGCTGGGAAAGATGTCAGCTCTCATCATCTTCCAATCTCCACTGCTGAAATAGAGCGCATTTGTAACTCTCCATATCTGTCACCAGACACCGCAACCGGGCTGGTTCACAAAGTCTGGTTTGACATTCAGCTGAACCTGGTGAGGAGGGGGCGAGGAAATTGAGAGTTAAGAAAACATTCATTCGTCATCAAAAAAGACGAAGGTGGTGTTGAATAAGATTGCCTGTCTGATAATGCAGAAATGAAAAACCACAAAAAGCCCAGCCATTCCAACAAAGACTGCTACCGAGGATTCATGTTTTCCAATCCAGGTGACCCCCTTTGCCCAGTTAAAAGTTTCAAAAAGTACATCACAAAATGCCCACTTAATGCCACAACTTTCTACTTTCATCCACTTAGAGTCCCACAGGAGCTTGACAGGAAAGAGTATTGGTACTCCCACGAACCGATGGGTATGAACTGTCTTGGAAACATGCTTCCGTGCATCAGCAAGGTAGTTGGGTTATCAAAAAGATACACCAACCATTCCCTGAGAAGCACTGCAGTTCAAATGCTGTCAGAGGCAGGGCTGGAGAGCAGGCATATCATGTCTGTAACTGGTCACAAGTGCGAAACAAGCCTGAGAAGCTACTGGGCACATTCAGCAAAAGACAGAAAGCAATGGAGCATGATCCTTTCAGGAAACAAAAGTCCAAATGCCACCTAAAATTGTCCAAATGCCACTGAAAATCAAACCAATGATCCCCAGGAAAAAAAAAACAAACTCCGCCAACAAGCCACACCCTGCACTTGATCTGCGTGCAGTTTAATTTCAATAAATAAACCACTGCCAAATAAAAAAAAATATATATATATATATATATATATATATATGTATACAGTTGTGCTCAAAAGTTTGCATAACCTGGCAGAAATTGTGAAATTTTGGCATTGATTTTGAAAATATGACTGATCATGCAAAAAACTGTCTTTTATTTAAGGATAGTGATCATATGAAGCCATTTATTATCACATAGTTGTCTGGCTCCTTTTTAAATCACAATGGTAACAGAAATCACCCAAATGGCCCTGATCAAAAGTTTACATACCCTTGAATGTTTGGCCTTGTTACAGACACACAAGGTGACACACACACAGGTTTAAATGGCAATTAAAGGTTAATTTCCCACACCTGTGGCTTTTTTTTAAATTGCAATTAGTGTCTGTGTATAAATAGTCAAAGAGTTTGTTAGTTCTCACAAGGATGCGCTGAGCAGGCTAGATACTGAGCCATGGGGAGCAGAAAACAACTGTCAAAAGACCTGCGTAACAAGGTAATGGAACTTTATAAAGATGGAAAAGGATATAAAAATATATCCAAAGCCTTGAAAATGCCAGTCAGTACTGTTCAGTCACTTACTAAGAAGTGGAAAATGCAGGAATCTTTTGATACCAAGCCAAGGTCAGGTAGACCAAGAAAGATTTCATCCACAACTGCCAGAAGAATTGTTCAGGATACAAAGAAAAAGCCACAGGTAACCTCAGGAGAAATACAGGCTGCTCTGGAAAAAGACGGTGTGGTTGTTTCAAGGAGCACAATACGACGATACTTGAACAAAAATGAGCTGAATGGTCGAGTTGCCAGAAAGAAGCCAATGCCACAAAAAAGCCCGGTTACAATATGCCCGACAACACCTTGGAGTGACGAGACCAAAATAGAGCTTCATGGTCACAACCATAAGTGCTATATTTGGAGAGGGGTCAACAATTTTTGTGCTCCTTGAAACAACCACACCGTCTTTTTCCAGAGCAGCCTGTATTTCTCCTGAGGTTACCTGTGGCTTTTTCTTTGTATCCTGAACACTTCTTATGGCAGTTATAATAACAAATAAATTAAATATTGTCAGGCCTACTTGTTCACTGGCTTTTTTGTTACTTATAACTGCAGATATTAGAAAAATACAACAAATAAATAATGGTAATTGTTCACAGGCTTTTCTGTTCCCTATCTGTCACTCACTCGACGTGGGAGCCCTAAACACCTCTGATCTTTGAGAAAAGGCCAATGGGAATTGGCAAGTGGAATTTGCATGCCACTCCCCTGGACATATGGGTATAAAAGGAGCTGGCTCGCAACCACTCATTCAGATTCATTCATTGAGTTTCACTGCCGTTCCATTCACCTCTGTGTATGCTGTTGGATATATGCCGCATTTCAACAGTTTCTCCCCCTCATGCACGGACAAGTGCAGGGAACGCCCCTGGGTGCTTCGCCAGCTAAAAAGAGAGAGTATATTCTAAAAGATTATTTTCCTCTAAAAGAGTGGCACTGACGGAGAGCGTCTTTTTAAAGATGCCTTTCCGTCTGTGTATAGTTCCTGGTTGTGGTCGTTACCTCTCCGCCTCTGACGGCCACGATTGCTGCCTCATGTGTCTGGGCTACAGCCACGCTGAGACAGAGTTCATGGATGGCTCATGCTCTCACTGTGAGAGCATGACCATGGCAACGTTGTGGTCATGGCTTTCCTTCTTCAGGGGGAAAGACACTCCAGATGCTCCCCACCCCGGTCCTTCTACCTATTGGTACGAGGCCGTGACGGTTAGCACTGGGGGAGATTTGGGGACCCCAATGGGAGTGGTTCCGCCAGGTAATCCCCCACGGACCTCCCATTCCCCAGTACACTCATTTGCCCCAGTTGAGTTCTGGGATGAGACAGGCGGCTTGCCCCAGGGCGAGTTTGTTGTCTCATTCGGGGCTTGAGAGCAGGATGAGCTCTCGATCGCAGCATCGGAGAGCGGGCTGATCCAGTCAGATGCGGAGAACTCGACTGGGCTCCCACCTTCGGGTGTGGTCGCCCAGTATGAGGCTGACGCGGAGTTGGCAGCCATGCTTGCCCGGGCTGATGCTTGAGTGGGACCCTCCACCCTGCCCTGAGCCCTCCCAGCTTGATGATTGGTTCCTGGGCTCAGATGCCACTCACGGCCTTGCCCTGCCCCAGTTCCATTCTTCCCAGAGGTGCACGAGGAGCTCACAAAGTCGTGGCAGGCACCTTTTACTGCCCGGACCCGACTTCTGAGCTTCTCTGCTCTCAATACCCTCGACGGTGGGGCGACCAGGGGATATATGGTGATTCCGCTTGTGGACAAGGCGGTTGCGGTGCACCTGTGCCCGCAAAACGCCGCCACCTGGCGGAATCGCCAGAGACTCCCATCCAAGGCTTGTAAGTCCACTTCGTCCTTGGCGACCAAGGCTTACAGTGCCGCTGGACAGGCCGCCTCTGCCCTGCACGCCATGGCCCTCCTGCAATGCACCAGGCCAAGGTGTTGAAAAAGCTGCACAAGGGTAGTCCTGATCCGGGTGTGATGCAGGAGCTGCGCTCGGTGACCGATCTCACCCTCAGGGAGACGACGGTCACGGCGTGGGCTCTCGGGCAGGTGATGTCCACCTTGGTGGTCCAGGAGCACCACCTGTGGCTTAACCTGGTTGAGATGAAGGATGACGACAAGGTACGCTTCCTTGACGCCCCCATCTCCCAGGCTGGCCTGTTCGGCGACACCGTCGATGACTTTGCCCAGCAGTTCTCAGCAGTCAAGAAGCAGATGGAGGCTATCCAACACATCCTGCCCCGGTGTGACTCAAGGTCCCGCACTCCATCTGCTTGTTGCCAAGGGTGTGGTGCTTGTCACCCTGTGGTGACGACACCGGCTCCGCAACAGCCCGGCATGACTACCTGGCCCCGACATAGAGCCCCCCGCAGGAAGCTTATGCCCCTGTCCCACGATCTGACGCCAAGAACCCTAGGAAGGCTTCGAAGCGCCCATGTGACGGGTGACACAGGGATGAGGAGACCCATTGTAAGCTTGGAGGTTGTGGACAGACCATCCCCCGGTGGAGGGCCGGGAGGAGAATCTTTTGCTTCCTTTGAATTTGATTTTGCCGCATGCCCGAGGGGCGATGGCACCCACATTTTCAAATAAAGAGTGGTTTCCTCATTTCCTGGGTCACACAGCCAGTGTTTATGGCCGTCATTATCATGACCGCCGGACACCGAATTTTCGGTTCACAAGCGGGTTCCCTGCCTTCGTGCACCCAGTTGCGGCACACACCCACGCTCAGGTGGGTGTGACAAGTCGCGAGGATGTTCACCCTCCTCCCCCGTCACTGACTGGTCTTTGGTGGGCACGCAGAGGGAGGTAAGTGCTTTGACCTTTCTCTCAGCACAGCCACGAGCTCGAGACACGAGGCTCCTCGACGTAGCAACTCCTGCTCCACCCACAGCGAGGCCCCACCTGCAGCTACGTCAGACACGATTGTCCCCTTGGTGCCCCTCACTCGGAGCTTGAAGGCATGGCTAGCGCTCTCCAATCCGTCGCGCTGGCTGGCCAGGACAATCCAACTTGGCTATGTGATTCAGTTTGCCAGGCGCCCGCCTGGGTTCAGCGGCGTCTGCTTCACCTCGGTGAGGGGCGAGAACGTCACTGCCCTGTGTGCGGAGATCATGATCCTTCTGCAGAAGTATGCAATAGAGCCTGTCCCTCCAGCCGAGATGAAGAAGGGGTTCTACAGCCCCTATTTCATCATGCCAAAGAAACACAGTGGGTTGCGGCCAATCTTGGACCTGCGAGTGATGAACCGGGCCGTGTACAGACTCCCATTCAAGATGCTGACGCAGAAGCGCATACTGTCATGTGTCCAGCATCAAGATTGGTTTGCGCCGGTAGACCTGAAGGATGCGTACTTCCAGATCTCGGTTTTACCTCAGCACAGACCCTTTCTGTGGTTCGCCTTTGAGGGCCGGGCATATCAGTACAAGATCCTCCCCTTTGGTCTGTCCCTGTCACCTCGCGTCTTTACGAAAGTCGCAGAGGCAGCCCTTGCCCCGCTAATGGAAGTGGGCATTCATGTCCTCAATTATCCCGATGACTGGCTGATTCTAGCTCACTCTCGAGACCTGTTGTGCATGCACAGGGACCTGGTGCTCAGGCACCTCAGCCGTTTGGGGCTTTGGGTCGACTGGGAAAAGAGCAAGCTCTCCCTGGTTCAGAGCATCTCTTTTCTCGGGATGGAGTTAGACTCAGTCTCTATGATAGCGTGCCTCACGAACGAGCCCGCAGTCGGTGCTGAACTGCCTGAAATTGTTTAGGCGGAGAACGGCGGTCCCACTGAAACAGTTTCAGAGGCTCCTGGGGCATATGCCATCCTCGGCGGTGGTCACACCACTTGGGTTGATGCACATGAGACTGCTACAACACTGGCTTCAGACTCGAATCCCAAGATGGGCATGGCGCCACAGCAAGTATCGCATGGCCATCACGCCGATCTGCTGCTGCATGTTCAGCAGACGATGTGGAACAAGTCGTCCTGGTGGCGCCCTTCTGGCCCACCCAGACTTGGTTCTCGGAGCTCACGCTCCTCGCATCAGCCCCTTCCTGGAAAGTTCCCCTGAGGGAGGACCTCCTCTTTCAGGGACGGGTCACCATCTGGCACCCATGACCAGACCTCTGGAATCTCCAGGTCTGGCTCCTGTATGGAATTCGGAAGACCTAAGTGGCCTACCACCAGTGGTGGTAGACATGATCACTCAGGCCAGGGCTCCCTCTACGAGGCGCCTGTATGTCTTGCAGTGGCATTTGTTCACAAATTGGTGTTCTTCCCAAGATGAAGACCCCCAGAGATGCGCAGTTGGGTCGGTGCTTTCCTTCCTGCAAGAGAGGTTGGAGGGGCGGCTGTCCCCCTCCACCTTGAAGGTGTATGTGGCCGCTATAGCGGCACACCACGATGCAGTGCACGTTAAGTCCCTCAGGAAGCACGACCTGATCATCAGGTTCCTTAGAGGCGCGAAGAGGTTGAATCCTCCTAGGCCGCACCTCATTTCCTCGTGGGATCTCTCCGTGGTCCTGCTGGGCCTGCGGAGAGCCCCGTTTGAGCCCCTAGAGTCAGTTGAGCTAAAGGCTCTCTCATTGAAGACTGCTCACCTGACTGTGCTCATGTCTATCAAGAGGGTTGAGGACCTGCAGGTGTTCTCTGTCAGCGACACCTGCCTGGAATTTGGTCCAGCATACTCTCACGTGATCTTGAGACCCTGAACGGGCTATGTGTCCAAGGTCCCCACGACCTCTTTTAGGGATCTGGAGGTGAGCCTGCAAGCGCTGCCCCAGGAGGAGGCAGACCCATCCATGTCGTTGCTGTGTCTGGTGCACGCTTTGCACATCTACTTGGACCGCACACAGAGCTTTAGGCACTCTGAGCAGCTCCAAGTCTGCTTTGGAGGACAGCGGAAAGGGAGGGCTGTCTCCAAACAGAGGATCACCCACTGGGTCATGGATGCCATCACTTTTGCGTACCAGGCCCAGGACGTGCCACCCCCTTTGGGACTACGAGCACACTCCACTAGGAGTGTGGCAGCCTCCTGGGCCTTGACCAACGGCGCCTCTCTAGCAGACATCTGTAGAGCAGCGGGCTGGGCAACACCCAATACCTTTGCAATATTTTATAATCTCCGGGTTGAGCCGGTTTCATCCCATGTGTTGTCAGGTATGAACAGGTAAGTATGCGGGGCAGCTGGCCGGGTGTACCACCTGCATACAGCACCTTTCCCCTCCCAGAGGGGAAGACGTGCATTTTTTCCCCCCATGCAAGTTCACGAGTTTGTGAACCCTGGATGTCATTCTTCCTCAGCCCTGTTGCAGGCAAGTTCAGATGAGAAATTTGATGCCGGCTCAGTATGTGCGCTGTTATGCCCTGTACTGGGGTAGGTGCTCCACATGTGCTGGTTGGCCGTAGGTAACCTCATGTGATGTATTTTCCATGGTATGGTTTCCCTGTTTCTAAATCCGCATCTTCCTTGGGCAGAGCTCCCTCTGCCACCGGTCACCGTCTTTGTAGAGCTCCTCCCCCTCCGGGTAGGACCTACTGTGGGACTTCTTCCACATGTGATACTGCCGGTTGGTAAGTCCATGTGACATTTTCGCCACATGTTACCTCCCCTTCGGGCAGGATGTGGTCTCTGCAGTGACCCCCCCCAGCACATGGACGCATATGGCCCCAGCTGAATGATTTTCCATTTTTGTGGGAGAAAAAATAAGAGAAGAGGCCACAGCTGGTGCGGCCTGTCCCCAATATGAGTTTGTCTTGTCCCTAGGGTGCGAGGGGCTGTACGACACTTGTGGGGCATTGGGGGAGGTTACGTGGGGGCCGGGTGCACTTGCTACGAGGCACGCAGTGGTCTGCCTGCACCTGCACCGCCAGTCCACGTAACACAGTTAAGCTGGTTGTGGTGTTTCGTATAGGGACCCCTAGTGTCACTACATTGACACAATGTCGAGTGAGTGACAGATAGGGAACATTTTGATTTCTGTCATAACCTCTGTTTCCTGATGGAGGGAATGAAACGTTCTGTCACTCTTGTCACAATGCTGAGCTACCCACTGGAATGGCTGGGACCCTGTCTCGGCTCCTCAGCGCAAAACCTGAATGAGTGTTTGTGAGCCAGCTTCTTTTATACCCGTATGTCCGGGGGAGTGGCATGCAAATTCCACTCGCCAATTCCCTTTGGCCTTTTTTCAAAGATCAGAGGTGTTTAGGGCTCCCAAGAGTGACCCCTAGTGTCACTACATCAACACAATGTCTCGTTCCCTCCATCAGGGAACGGAGGTTACGACAGTAACCAAGACATTCAATTTATTATTGAAGATAACAGGAAAATAGACACACACACACACACACACACACACAAACAAACACACAGTAGCTAGTTTCTATAATAAGTGCTTAAAAGCAGTGCAAGCCTGAAACCTCTATTGCTAGTTCTAAAGTGACATTTTCGAACTAGCAACGAAGGCTTCGGCTGTATCAAAGCTAGAGGCTGATTTTGTGGTGGAAGGAAGTAGTGTTTTAGGGAGAAAAAGCAGAAAATGTTTTGAGATGGTGTAACATATGTATCCGCTGCACATCGTGGCTGCATTACCACCTCGAGTGTGCATTTTTTTTTCAATAATTCAACGGTCCATCGTCATTTATTCCTTACATATTCTAAAAGTATTCTTGTATTCTGAATAAGTTATTTTTGTATGTGATGTATTCAGAATACTCAATACATTTAAGAGAGAGTATTCAGTATTCAGCCCAGAATATTTTCTTAAAGTAATCCGCCCAACCCTACCTGTAAACAACATGATCTTAGTGTGATAAAATTGCTTACTAACCTTTTCTATGTAAAGTTATAGCTAATTTTTCAACTTCGTTACCATGACGATGTAATGTCAACAAACCCTTAAACCCTAAAATGACTGTAAACATGAATATTTAAACAACTTTACAGCTCCAATAATACAGAAGAATTAATGCAAGTGCTTTTATAACGTTATAAGTTTCACATTTCAGCCCTCCAAAAATCGGCCACATTCACTTTCATTGTCCCCATTCACTTCTTGTAAGTGAATAATAATAATAATAATAATAATTCCTTTGACATACAGTATGGGCAAACAATTTTATTTTCAAAGAAACAATATAAAATACACTTCCGTGACTGGTAAATTTTTCAGTTCATCAGTGATTGACAGGTATAATTGATGAATGACTGATAATAATGCTTTATAACTCATTGTAATTTAGTGCATTTCCATAAACATCACACAACTGCCAGAAACTAGCTTTTCCTGCACTAAAAAAGTGTACTAATTAATTGTGTGTGTGTGTGTGTGTGTGTGTGTGTGTGTGTGTGTGTGTGTGTGTGTGTCAGAGGTTTGGGGCTTGTTGTTTGTAAGTCTGTGGGAGGGAGTGTTGAGATCCATTATGGTCTGACAGTCATCCATGGTTTTCTTTGCCTGAGAGCACACCGGCCTTGATTGCTGACCTTGCTGAAGTCTTGGCCTGTTTAGAGAGCACACTGTTCTTATTGTTTGTAAATAGTGGTGATATTTTGGGCTCAAGTGTTTGAGCTGATGGTTGGGAGAACTTTCAAAGCTCTTTGCAGTGAAAGTTTACAGTCAGGTCACAATGGTTATGAGCGGTAAATGGCAGAGGTATTCCTTCATCCAGGCCTTTAAGGAGATAGATGGAGTGGATCAGTTTACAAGTAAAGAAAAAGTTTTGTGCGTGTGTATACAGTATATACCAGGGTCTTTTTTTTCTCTAGCTCTCTCTCTCTACTTCGAGAATGTGTTATCCTGATGAAGTTTCTGTCAGTGGCAGGCATCTGGTCTATATGCAGCGACTATCATCTCCTCCAGTGCCCACACAAAATGGCCTCCAAGCTGCCAACACATGCAAATGACAAAGCACAGAGGCATGAAGAATTTATCCCTGTTGGGGTCTTTAAAAAAAAAATAAAAAAAAAAGAAAGAAAGAAAAAAAGTGATCTTGGCTTTAATGAAGGAACTTTTACTCAAATTATCTTGTAATTGCCCACTGTATCCATAATCATCACAGCATAACTTTTGCACTGTAATACATTTCTCAAAATGCATTCTTCATCATAAAAAGTGCCATCATAAAATGTTAAGTAAGGGCTAAAGGATATTATACAGCCGGTCATTATCACGACATAAATTACGACATGGTGATCTCGTGAAGGGTTTATTTTGTGATAAAGACTAGCTGAATGTCCATTGTCCTGGACGTTCTGAACAAATTAATAAATTAATCGACCTGACGTTCTAGCTGAAGTAGATTTAAAATTTAATTTGAGTTGGTTTGAGTTGAAATAAGTGTACTATGTGAGAAGATGGAGACTGTAGTGTCATGAAGAGACATGGAACTTGCTGCAGTATGTAGGAAATCGGTTGTTACTTTGTGGGACAAGAGTCAGTTATACAGTGATCATTATATCAAAAACATTTGACCATATAAATTTGCTGTGATTGACCAGTTAGAATCAAGCATTATAAAGAGCTGTGCAATAATCATAGGTTTTTATTTATTTATTTGTTTGTTTGTTCCATATAGTTATATCAGGGTTTCTACTGTCATGGAAATCCTAAAAAAAAAATTAAATAAAATATCAGGGAATTTTAAAATTTAATTCCTGACATGGAAAAATCATGGAAATTAATAAAGTTCTAAAATGTATTGGAAAGTCCAGGTAAAAAAATAAAATAAAAAATAATAATCTGTAATTAATTATTATTATTATTATTATTTATTAATAATGGAGTTTTCCTTTTAAACAGCTAGAAATTGCTCTTTTTATGTGCAATCTCTATAAAAATGATTTTTAAAATCCATACCTAGTAATCAAGAATGACTGGAAAAGTTCTGGAAATTAACTTTTCTAAAGATGTCAAAAACACTGTTAACGACACATTCAAGTTAGAAGTTTACATCTTTTTCTTAATTTGTCCTTAACTGAATAATCTTCTCTTGCAACATGTGGGAGGACATTCATGTTACAGTATAATGAGTACACACACCAGCACGCTTACATGTTTTCTGCAGCTTCCCGCTTCTCTCTTGAGAAGTCCCACTCTCTAGCTATCTCTCCATCTCTCTCTGCAGGCCTCATTACTGTACCTGCAAAAAATGACAGAGAGGAGAAAAGGTTGTGGAAGTCAGAGAGAGAAAACTCTGAAAATGTACACAGCAATCTGTCAAATCCAAATATACAGTAGAAACCCGCGCTAGGCTCTGCAGCAGATGTACTGGTTCACAGAGTGCCGGAGAGGGCCTCCATGTGGCCCAGCTGTCTGCCAGCTCAGATCAGGTCAGGGTACAGAGTGCTCACCGCACCACATAGGGACGAGGGTTGTGGTTTTGCCTTTGAAGTATCACTTGGAAGCCAAGTGGGGTTTTGCTTAAACTTTACATCTAAAGTCACCTCAAAGTAGCGTGAGAATTGCTGAAGAAACTAGCATTCTGGTTCTGCTTAGTTTACAAGCAGCAGTCTGTTCCTGTATACAAAGATGTCTTCCAGCCCACACCCTCCATGCCGAGTGTTTCAGTTCTCTGTTCAGTCATTAGTCCCAGGATGGGGCTGAAGCTGTTTTTTGGATCATGGCCGTACCTACTAAAGTGCACAGAACTGTGGCGCCTCTGTTCTTTACCACAACTGGCCTGCTCCTCCCTTAACTCATAATGGAGCTAATTACCGTGGCCCTCAATCTCAACTGTGTACTATATACACACATCAATATTGATGAGGCGCTGATGTCATCATCAGTTTTGAGACTGTTTTGCAAGAGAAATTCTGATTTATGACCGTTTGTCTGAGTGTTCTGAGACATGTTTCACCAAGAGATGTGTTGTGGCGGTGGGTCAAGTTAGGACTTTTTTAAATCATTATTATATTTTATTTTAAAACGAAATAATAATAATAAATAAAAAAAATAAATTAAAAAAAATAACATATTGACCCCAATTGTTATTTTGTGATTTCATTGTTTTTATTTGCTTTGCTTTTAAATTATGATATTTTAATTACAGTTTATGGAATTATAGTTAATTGATGATGATAATTCAGTGGTTTGCCTCTTTATTTTTATTTTATTTTTATTTTTTAATTTATGAAACAAATATATATATATATATTAGTGGCATAATATGTAAAACAAATTTAAAAACAAATATCCCTAGTGTCTAGATAAAGTCTTTAAAAAGACTCCCATGCCCACATATATACAGTATATACATATTACCATGCCATAATTAGGGGTAAATATGTAAAAAGAAAATAATAATAATAAATAAACAAATAAAATACTAAACTAAAAACTAAACTGGATGAATTGTCTCAGTAATTTTTTTTTTATTCATTAATTTATTTATTATTATTATTATTATTATTACTATTATTATTATTATTTATTCAGTACTCTGTGGGATACCATATTGCTTAGATAAACTAATCAGTCATACTTCAGAGTCGCTACACTATTCACATAATGTAAAGAAATGCTAATAAGATTATAATGAATTGCCCTCTTCAGTTCCAGTGACACTCACAGATATTTAAACTTACAGAACCCAAAGAGCTTTCTTTTCCCTTTTCTTCCTTTAGCAAATCTAAGTTTAATTTTCTCTTTTATCCCTATACATTATTTAACCATCCACTCAAAATTGACTTCACTTATAGTGTTATTTATTTCCCTTGCCAAGCAAATTAAAAGAAGAATACCGTCAAACCACATGAATCACAGAGCATGTATATAAAAAAATAAGCTTCACACAAGCTTAACACTTTAGCTATTTATCAGTTTTCACTAATTGTTATTTCATTTTGGAGTTTCAGAGTTTCAGTATTTATCACAATTGCATTGTACAAAAAGAAAACATTCAGCATAACAAGTTTAAAATTGAAGTCAGTTTTTTATTGTTATTTAATGATATAATCATACCTACAGATTCAGTAAG